>NC_091130.1:158875451-158912951 GCF_040183065.1 Periplaneta americana | reverse complement strand
TATATAGCTCAACTTATCACATTAGAGGTATACCATTATCAGAAAATATGAAAACAAAAATATAAAATAATTTAAATATCAGTAGAACATAAAAAAATGTGAATACGTGGAAACATGCAATACAACACTTGTCATAATAGTAAGTTAGTTTGAGATTGCAATGTGAGTATTCGTATATTTCCGCCCCCTCAGGCGCTATGAAGGACTATGAGGACATGGTGATGATATAAGAATTCTTTGTGATTGGTTCATTATACGGAACATAGGTCCAAGTTCACGATGTCTGCTTTGCTAGGAAACCAGTTGAGTAAGACCTGAATACTTCGACGATGTCTGAACACGTGAGACGGAAATAACCAAAAGTTCAAACTCCCAAGTTCATGTAGTCTGATTCCTTCCACGCAAACGACAATAATATAAAACCACAGGGACAACGTCGAGGGTGCAAGAACCTGCAATTCAGAGAAATATATTTGCACACTCACCCACGACGTCTTCTATCGTGGCGTTGACTGTCTCGTTGCATTGAACGAAGCCAGAGTAGAAGTTCACCATCACGATCCCGCCATTCTCTTTCTGCGAATGGAACAGATCTTAGTCACAACACAGACTCCGTAAAACTATTTATAAATTTGTCATTCCTTTCATATTTTAGGGGTACAGCGTTAGGGGTACACGTGCAAATATTTTGATATTTAAGAAAAATGCATGTAAAAGAACGCCTTGTTTACTTTTCCCTTGCTCCAATAGTTTTCCCATAAATGTGTCACGTATTTTACTGTCAGATGTTTTATGGATGATCGTAATATGAAACGCCCGTCAGTTTGGGCTATATACGCGTCTTTCGGTCACATGGAGGCCTACTTCAACATACATACTCTAAGGCCCGATTGTATAAACCATTTAATCTTAGATCAGAGGTTAAATTGATCCTCGTTTCAGCTGAACTTGGAATTTTGTGTTGTATAAAGTCTAATCTGAGATTAATTTGTCGCAAACTAAAATCAACTTTGACTGAAGAAATTTCTCCGATTAAGTTAGATGATCCAAGTTCAGTTATTTCTTTTCAGTTTGAAATATACGAGTGACAGATTCTGCAAATAAAATATCCATTATTATTAATATTAATAGATATGTTACGTACATTTATATATATTTCTTTCAATTTCTTGCCTTAATACACAAACATTCTTATATTTTATAAGGCTCTATCGTGTTCAGCAGTATCAAATAACATAACCTATAATTATATTATGTTTATTACAATCATTAATTATTAATGGATGTGACAGGTACATTCATAAATGTTCAATTAACTGTATTACTAAACGAAAATTGTCGTTTTATGAAGCTTTATTATGTTTAGCAGTATCAAACACCATAACATGATAACAACTTGGAGAACGGTCAAACTTCTTATTGTCAGCCATTATTTACATTGCAAAAAAAAAAAAACAGTGTCTCCAACAGAGTGTAATACGCAAAGTCGCGAAAAAGTAGTTGTAAAGTAGCTAGATTTCTCATTATCAACAAAGAAAGATTAAATTTTGTCACTATGGGGTGCTAAAAAGGTCACTAAATCCCTATTTAAGCAATATAAAAGTTAAAAGAAATTGTTGTTGAAAAAGAGTTAAAATCGCTAGATTGGCAACACTGAACAAACCTGTATAACATGGTCCGCGCATCACGTATTTCACCTGTTTATGCGATGTTGCCAAATCCTTTTCACGTGAACTTAGATTGCATTTGAACCAAGGTAATTTGATCGCAGAAAAGTTTTATACAATAGAAGAAGTGTCTGAACTCGATTTACTTTTCGATCTTCGATCAAAGTTGATCTTTAGTCAGGGAGTTTTATACAATTGGGCCTAAGTCATACCTGCACATACAGCGCTCAACGAGTGCGCGCGCTCCTTCGGAGCGGGAGAGCCGTGTTTACCGCTCGCCGAAACGGAGAGGAAGATACGTCAGAATGACATAGACTTGCTATAGGTAGAGGAGAGGGAAACGACCTCTCAGCTATCTAGTGGAGTGCAGTGTGTAGGCCTATTCTCAGTAACTGTTTCACGTTGCTTACCTACTGCTACAGTACAGTATGGAGGAATCTAAAAGACGGAACATAACATTTAACATTTAACGATTTACAGCTCGAACTTATTGATCTTCAATGTGACCTAAGGGCTAAAGATCGTTTGAATAATACTACTAGCTTGGTTGAGTTTTACAAGACTAAACATTAGCAATAATATCCACGACTACACAGGCTGGCTGTGAAAATGATTGCTATGTTTGGCTCAACATTTATATTTGTGAGCAACTGTTTTCTATAATCAACTTTAATAAAGGCAGACATCGAACATCTGTAACTGATGTTTCATTACGATCAGTAGGCTGCTGTTCCTTTCAGCTGCCAACAGCATAAAACCTCGTTTTCATGTACTGATAAATAAAAATATAACAAAATGATATTGTACATTTAAGTAGCTATAGAATTTCTATTATTTCTGTAAAATAAATATTTCTTTATTAATTAATGGTAGTCCAAGATAGTTTTGCAAACACTGAACGGGAATTCATTTCATAAACACTCTTACTAGTACTGTATTTCCTTTTGTGTACATTTTGTACGAGGTCACCCCTTCTTCCAGTCCACCCTTATACAGAGCGCAGCTAATATCTGCATTCCGCTCATGAGCTGTGAGCGCAAACCTTGTGCAGGCCTGCTCTAGTCATATAAGGGTCATTAACCTTGCAGTAAGCTCTGTTGACGTAATGCAAGAATCGATTTACTGATGCAGTATTAGTCGATCTTCATTTAATACACGGAACAGCAAGATGTCATGGCAAGGGAGCTCTACTGGCCACGATTTACAAACAGCCTGATGTTCGTCGCTGTGTACCAGACGCCTGATACAGCATCTCTTCGTCTTCGGATCGAGGAACGGGTACCAAAACGTGACGTCGTTTCCTTCCTAATGTGACACAGCTTTTCTAAGAAAAAGAATTCTACACTAGTTAAAATATTAACTTTGCTAACAATTGAAAGATTATTATATATTTTTTTTTATTTGCTTGGGTTATTTTACGACGCTGTATCAACATATAGGTTATTTAGCGTCTAAATGATATGAAGGTGATAATGCTGGTGAAATGAGTCCGGGTCCAGCACCGAAAGTTACCTAGCATTTGCTCGTATTGGGTTGAGGGAAAACCCCGGAAAAAACCTCAACCAGATAACTTGCCCCGACCGGGATTCGAACCCGGGCCACCTGGTTTCGCGGCCAGACGCGCTGACCGTTACTCCACAGGTGTGGACTATTTTTTTTATGATGCCTACCGGTATTTTATTTTAGTAAGATCATCATTTCAGTAACCCTTCCTTCAACAGTATGCAAACCCTGAACTTTGTAGTCTGCGAGAAAGCACGCTAGCACAGAGCTATCGCGATCAATTGTGGAACTGTATCGTGTTTGTTACATGATGATCTAATTTTCAGATTAATTTCCTGCTTTTTGCATTAGTTGTGAAATACCTTCCTGTAACACTTCATATAATACTGGGTTGAAAACCGTTGTTAAATCGTTATGGTGTGAATCGTGCTCTGTGAGGGAGCTTCAAGAGTTGGGCATGACTGCACATGAGAACGTGGAGTGTAACTAAATACTTTTCAAATTGGTCTGATAATCTCGTTTAGCAGCTGTATTGCACAATCCATACAATATCAACGTACATATTCTTCACTAGCCGTACCCGTGCGCTCCGCTGCACCCGTTAGAAATGAATATAAAGTAATTACATAATTAAAATAGGACGTTTGATCCAGGGAACATTCGTGTTTGATAGAAGGATAAATCGTTTAATATGTTACTTAATTTAAATTGCATTTAAAATATTAAAATGCGATCATTTTGTTCCAGAGACCACTCATTTGGTGCAATGACAATTCCTTTAACATGTTTCTTAATTCTTATTACCAATTATTTTTGGAAAAGCGAAAATTAATAGAAAAATTTTGGCTACAGATTTATTATTATGTTTATATTATATTATATTATGAAAAAGTGTGTTGGTAACGGATGTACTCGAATTAGAAAGTTTTTAATTTGTTGTGGGAGCTCTTGAATCTAAGGAGGAACAGCTTTTACAACAGCGCAACATAATCTGCTTGGCTCATTACCCAATTTTTTTGCATTGCATTTATTGCATATGTATTTCATGTATTTTAACACGATTCAATTGAGCATAGTTAAAATTTGAATTATAAAATAATGGATTGCTAAGCTAACGTACTATTACTGCATACTAAATCAATACACTCTCGTTGTTCGTTAATTCTCTGAGATAAAAATGAATATGTTCATAAACATTATTATAAGAAATACAGGAAATGAATATACAGAATAACCTATCAAGTTTTCTGTGCATAAGAAGCTATTTTAATCTTACCTGTCCTCAATTCACTCACAAGTTACTGTAATAACATTATAGCATTATGTCCATCCAGAGAAACTACACTTTCCAATGATGAAATAATAATTAATTATACAAATCGGTTAATTTAGCTTCTGATATTACTTCATACAAACACAGAAACATTGTTTGTAGGCTATGTTTCATAGCTTTCGATTGTTGTGTCCAAGGCCCCTTATAGACGAAGTCATTTGTTTTTTATTTCAATACACCGCCTTAGATGGCAGTTATTTTAATTTTAAAACTCATTTATCTCATTAAATATCAGTCCTATCAAAATTTTTCAGAGAATAAAACTTATCAGAAGTCATTGTTAAAGAAACTTTTGTTATGTAACATATTTCACAAAAATCAATAATAAGCGAGATATTTCGATTTAATTCAGGCCCCCTTATAACCCCCCTTTTAAATAACGTATTTCGAATGCCATATAGCCTATAATCTAAGTTACAATGAACTTAATTTATATTCCAATTTTCGTCGAAATCGGTTCAGCCATTATCGCGTGAAAAGGTAACAAACATACATACAGACAGACATACAAACAAAAATGTCAAAAAAGCGATTTTCGGTTTCAGGGTGGTTAATTATATATGTTAGGACCAATTATTTTTGGAAAATCGAAAATTACCAGAAAAATTTCGGCTACAGATTTATTATTAGTATAGATGATAATATAGGAATGGCATTTTCACAATCACACAACAATGAAGTACTTCGTCAGCTGTCTAGAACGCGCTGTGTTGTATTCGCCATTTCAGTAGTTCGCCTCTTCTCCACTGACTACAAGCTCAGCGAGTGATGTGGTGGGATGCTATAATGCTTGACGCCGCAAGAAGAGCCAACCACTCACATACTATTATCTTCGTTACAGTTTGATTTAGTATAGGGATGTGTTGGGTTATATCTCTAGAATGGTTCAAGGAACACGTCCCTGCAATGCTGCACATTTTTAAACACCCTTTGTAATTTCATGGTACGACAATAGAGTGAAGCTGTTACAATGTATAACCACAGCCTAGTATATACAGTCACGAAGCTCAATACTTACTAAATATGCAAACATAGACAGTTGAAATATGCATCCATAGATAGTTGCTAGCCACCAGGATCGCTACTATCGCCTCATCACAGATTCTTTCCCTAGCAGACGATAAAATGTATTGTAATTTCGATATCGTGTTCTTTTGAAAAAATTAACACTTTCCTTCCAGTATTGAAATACGAAATACACAACGTTCATATATTATTTTCATAAAGTAAATATTATATTTTATAAATTCTCCTCTTGAATCTTTCGGAAGAAGGATAACTCTGACCTCTTTTTCTTAGAATTTATAGTGCAACAAACGTCTCCTTGTCCCATATTATTATTCAAATTATTGTATTTTAGCCACATACAGTTATTACAACCGATAACGAACATTTCACAGTTTACACAACTTTTCACAACAATGCGAAATACGGACAGTCAATGCCTTTTCGATCTAGACCAGGCCGTAATGTTTGTTCGGGTTTTCTATTTCAGTGTATGGAGCTCAGTGAAATATTATATTATAACTTTATTGCGTATCATTGCTAAGATTTATTTAGTGCAATGTATCCATAAGTTTCGTGTATTTCTTGCTGCATAATATGTTGCAGAAATATTTACAAAACTGTGTTATTTTAATGTGAAGAGAATTTTACATGTTAACATAATCTGTTCGCATCAACATTTTAAGTTTAGAATGGAAGCTATTTTAAGGTTTGATAAAAAAGAATTTAGATTGTGATTTTAATTTAACACACCTACCTTCATTAATTATAGACAAAAAATTTACCATACCACTCCTATGAAATTAGTGTACGAACAATTGTGTTACTTCTTCTCTTAAGTAGTAGATAAATACAGTAATTCAGTACTCAATTGTAGTATTAAAATACAAACAAATTGAACGTCCGGGGTATCATACATGACATTATGCTTAATTGTAATGTATGATTGAGAATTTAGGAATATAAGTTAAATATAGTAAACATAACCTATAATTTCCATATGAATGGCAAGGCATTGGAAATCACTAAATTTAGACAGAAAGGGGCAACTGGTACAGTAAACATAACCTATAATTTCAACATATCTAAATATCCGTGCGGTGCAATTGAACATTATTGAATCGTGCATAAATGAATGTACAAGAATTTCGCAATATTTAATCGAAATAAAGGCAGGTATTACACGTACGAGCAACGTAATTTTCACACCAAAAATAATGTTACACCTTAACTCGCAAGTGAATTATGTCTGAAGTGTCTCATAATCATTGTTTTAAATTTTATTAATGCAATTACACTACATTTGAAAGAAACATATGTTACTGTTTATGCATTCAAACTAATTTATATGGTTGAAACGCCGCCCTTCGTGATCGGGTTAAGCGAGTCACATGGTCTGCCTTACGGCCTGTATTAGATCACGATGGCTGTGGCACAGTCTATTGTTCCTAGTACTCACAGCGCTCCAAGCGGCTAGCAACTAGCGTGAGAAATGCAAAAAATCATCCCAAGCTTCGCGACTGTATGTATTAGACTGTGGTACTACTTTACCATCATCCCCAGAACGTCATCTCGAACATTGCGATGGTGGTTGCATAATGCGTAGGCGGATGAATGTGAGAATATGACAGGCGCCTTTGTGATGTTGATGGCGTCCAGCATCGTGCGGTAGGACACGTGGGACAGGTCCACCATCATGCCCAGGCGGTTCATCTCCAGCACCAGCGTCTGAAACCAGATTACTGTATCTGTGATACAAAGCTTTGTGAACTATTGCAGCATTTATTGTTCATATTATAGTTGGAATCTCCTGGTAGAGGGGCAGAGAAGGCCTGACGGCCTTATCTCTACCAGGTTAAATAAATAAATACTACTAAATACTACATGAGAATGTTCTACGTAACACTAGACATCCACAAACAGCAGTGCTGGTTTTGTGGTTAGCATTGCTTAGGACCAACTCTTAAAAGAAAATTCGAGACACGAGATACATGCATTGTCTGTATGCCCTTGCCGTCAGTCGAACTGAGGACCACTATTTGTGTAATTGGAGACCCTGTTGAATTGCAGCGATATAGAAGAAGGTATTGCTATGCTAAAAGTAGAGAATGCATTTTGACGAAGAGTTCATTTGCAACGAGCAAGGTCAGAGTGAGTTCATTTTCGCATTTCCACTTTTCTTCTGAACAAAATATGATTCATATCCAAGAAGGCATTTTATAGTTCCCAGACATGACATTATTTATCTGAAAATAATTTTTTTTTCGTTGTTGGTAACTCTGTAGCATCTATTAGATGCTTTATGATTGTGCTGACAGATGGCGTTACTTGTCAACAATGTGACGCTGAAACGTGTGTTCAGGTTACTGCCCAGCAACAGTCCTGATGTATTTTATATTGTGATGATTGGTTAATTAATATTAACCCAGCACACTCACAATCACATTCATACAAATTTCCAGACTCTAGACACCCAGGGAATTCCTCTTCTTCAAGAAAAATTCACCGAGAGTCGAGCCCGGGAGTCGAACCCGGGATCCCCCGGATCTGGAAGCCAGCATGCTGACCAACAGATCACGGAGGCAGATCTGAAAATAATACATAAAAGAATTTCGGATCGATGTCTTATCAACGATCTGTTGGAGGTCAATCTCTTATATTGTACTTTTTAAATTTCCTTTATTTTACGTCGCGTTATGAACTGCAATGCTAATCTAGCGTCAGAGTGGGATGAAGGTGATAATGCCAGCGAAATGAATCCAGGGTTCAGGGCCCGAATTTACCCAGCTTTGCTCGTAATGGGTTGAGGGAAACCCTCGGAAAAAAACTGAACCAGGTAACTTGTCCCAATCAGAATTTGAATTCGGGCCCGCTCGTTTCACGGTCAGATATGCTCGTAGTTTCTTAAATATCAGTACGATCATTTTCGTAAAAGTGAATTCCATGTACACACTTTCTGGATGAACCAAATCGCAAATAGTGATTATGGACACTCTATTTCATCAGTTTAAGGAAAAGACTGGACACATGGATGCCACATCATAGATATCAGAGGCCCTGAACCTACTGTGTTGAATGTATCGAAGTGGCCTTTCTTCTGCATTATTACGCCTGTATTTTATTTCTGATCATTTACCTTTCCAAAATCCGTCAATCCCCTTTCTGTTGCAACTGGTAGATTTCCTCCTGTAGTGTTGTCAGCCGGTGATGCCTCTGCCCTGAATACATTAAATTATATTAATTTGCAATAAGTGAAAGTCTCAGGAATCTTCTATGCCACATCAATAAAATTAAGAATGCAGTTATATTGTCAGACTCCAAAGCAGCTATTCTATCAATAGTCTCTAAACACATACCTTCATCTCAAACAGCAGAAATAACTAAAATGCTCTCTCAATTAATATCACTCAATAAAAGAGTTGTGTTCCAATGGATACCATCCCATTGTGGAATCCTGGGAAACGAGAATGCGGATGCTTTAGCAAAGAAGGGCAGCACTGCTACTTACAGACCTGTTACTAAATCTACGTATTACTCTGTGAAAAGATTTATTAAATCTACATACTTGGACTTCAACAAACAAAATTTGATAACACAACCTCAAGGCAAAAAATGGAACTCTCTGCATCATAATCCACAGTTAATTCCCGATTTACCACGAAAATCGTCTGTAGCTGGATTTAGATTGGCAACAGGCCATGATTGTTTGGCCAAACACCTGCATAGAATTGGAATATATCAGTCCCCTAACTGCCCATTGTGCAACTCAAACCAAGAAATGGATTCGGAACACCTCAAAATCTGTGCTTCAGTGGCTGACCATGATAATATCTTTGAAAAATATTGGAGTGCAAGAGGTCAAATGACTTTATTGTCAAACGCCTGGCATTAGAAAACAACAACAACAACAACATATTAATTTGCATAAGATATCATGCAAAGCGATTCAAGGTTTCAAGGTCTCCTCAGCAATTGCTCATAGCTACACCGCTGTGCCTTTCTTGAGGTGATGATTCATTTCCTCCCCAACTGGAAAAGAATCTTCCGCCTCATGACGTGAAGTCTGCCTCAGGGGCGGCCTTCTTTGTACTGACATCAAAGCTCACCGATTAGCAAAGTTATGGCGCGACTACTACAGGGAATACACAGATTGGTAACAGAGTTAGAAGGTAAAAAGTAAAGTGAACCCCATGACAGACCAAATCGGCCCAGAAGATGGCGGGAGATTAAGGCTGCCACCTTTACAGATAATCGGCACTTAATAGCAGTAGGGATCTATTAAATGGTGGACTACTATAAGTAACGGATGCCTAACCCATCAAGTATATTGGCGAAAGGGAAAATGCAGTATTAACCACAACTTTCAGCTGCTCGTGATTTCGCAACTAAAATTTGTGACGCATATCAATATTACGGTAGTAATTTTGAATAAATAACGAATTATTGTATTACTGTGTAGTAATATCTTACTGCTGTTATTTTATTACTTATAGTTTTCCATGAAAATTGGAAATTTATCTTTTGAAGAGATGGAGAAGTTCAAATATCTTGGAGCAACAGTAACAAATATAAATGACACTCGGGAGGAAATTAAACACAGAATAAATATGGGAAATGCCTGTTATTATTCGGTTGAGAAGCTTTTATCATCCAGTCTGCTGTCAAAAAATCTGAAAGTTAGAATTTATAAAACAGTTATATTACCGGTTGTTCTGTATGGTTGTGAAACTTGGACTCTTACTTTGAGAGAGGAACATAGGTTAAGGGTGTTTGAGAATAAGGTGCTTAGGAAAATATTTGGGGCTAAGAGGGATGAAGTTACAGGAGAATGGAGAAAGTTACACAACACAGAACTGCACGCATTGTATTCTTCACCTGACATAATTAGGAACATTAAATCCAGACGTTTGAGATGGGCAGGGCATGTAGCACGTATGGGCGAATCCAGAAATGCATATAGAGTGTTAGTTGGGAGGCCGGAGGGAAAAAGACCTTTAGGGAGGCCGAGATTTGAGGGAGGTGGGATATGATGATAGAGACTGGATTAATCTTGCTCAAAATAGGGACCAATGGCGGGCTTATGTGAGGGCGGCAATGAACCTCCGGGTTCCTTAAAAGCCAGTAAGTAAGTAAGTATAGTTTTCCATGAATTTCCAATGACAGAAGGAATTAATCAAGCAATCGCTGTTTCTTGCATCCGAACTTCTTGATAATAACACGCCCTTGTATTAAAAAGGTTTTATATTATTACTATTAATCTCGATTCTATGCACACCCATGAATTTTTGTGTAATCGTTACAAACTTTGGAGTTGGATGTTCTTTGCTTAGCTTAGCTTTGGAAAAGAAACGTCATTTAAGCAACAATGACAGGCCTGCAGAACTCGGAAGTATGACGTTAGCCTCACTCCACTTCTATTGGGGATGATCGACTTCCGCCCCGAGAATGAATGTTGATGCAGCCGAGCGTAACTAGAACGCCGTGACCGCACAGGTAGAATAGGTGGGTGGGGTAAGAAAGGGGAGGAAAGCAGTCGCTCTCAAGAGCTACAGTTCTGCAGGCCTGAACAATGATGAAGGGATAGCATGCCTCCGCAGAGTAACGGGAAACCAAAAGGTGGTATGCCGTGGACTGTCTTGGAATATGTCTTACGATCGCATGCAGAGTATTGATATTGATGGCAAGGTAACAGTTCTGTACAGCACACAACATTCAAGATAAGATAATTAGCACTAATTGTGGCTTGTAGTGCAAGGATAATATTCCTTTAGCATGTTTCTTAATTGCTATTGTATTCAAATACTTAAAATAGATCTTTTAGTGCAAGAATAATAATTGCAGAAGCAGCATATGTCAATGCGCCACACTTAGGGACATATGCTGTTTGTGCAATCCCGATTCAGTTAGTTTAACATGTTCCTGAATTTAGGGCCGAATTCATAGTCAACACTTATCGTAAGGAAACCCTTAAGCAGTTGCTTATAATAATTTCCAATTCATAAATCCCACTGAAGTGAACACTTATTCAAATAAGGTAGCTTGTCAGCTTACTCAAGTGTTTCCTCATATGCATTGTAATCAGCTGATTCGATATAAATAGATGATGATTATGATTTAATTTAATTTATTGAGTTCTGTAATTAAAATTAAAATGAGTTTCGGCAAGCAAAAGATATATCAGAGATATGGAAAACCCTTTAGAGATGTATAATGACCAACAATTTACCGTTTCGACAAGAACACTGTTGTGAATATTCTGGTGTCTCTCATTTCAATTCACAATACAACCATGAGGCTTACCGATTTCGCCACTGCTGAAAGTACTGGTTGCTTTGAGATTTTATGATACAGCAGCATTTCAGGTAGATTTAAGTGGCATTTTTTTTTTCGAAAAGTATCACGTCCCAACAAAGTGTTATTTGCATTTTTGTTTGTATTCTACCCAACAAATAAGCTATTAAAATTTGCATAATTATATCATTTCCACTTTATTTAGCATAAAAATAACTGAAAAATAAATTAAAATGATTTACTTACAGGAATATTTCCGGAGTTTGCATTAAACTCAACTGAAATTTTGTTCCATGTCAATTTCTTCTTTTGGAGAGAAAAATTATTATTATTTTTTTTTTTTTTAACTTTCGACGATATCTCCATATTTCATAA
The DNA here is from genome assembly GCF_040183065.1 of Periplaneta americana. NCBI lineage: Eukaryota > Metazoa > Arthropoda > Insecta > Blattodea > Blattidae > Periplaneta > Periplaneta americana. Next base: position 158,900,777 of record NC_091130.1, on the reverse strand, counting down.
CTAGTTATCTTAGCTCACTTTTCTTTTCTGTAAAATGCTTTCTGGACATCTTGTATAATTTTTAGCTCTATAATATTTACTTCTGTATTTTTGTATAACAATAATGCCGATTTAACAATTTGAAGGCGCTGGAAAACAATTGAATGTAGGAAAGCGCTCACGTCTAGCCATGTTGCCATATTTATTTCGATGTCAAGGGAATGCTCAGGGCATATGAATGAGTAGCGTCTCTGCAATACGATCTAAAATAAGTCCTAAGGAAATGCTCATTACTTAAGTGTTTCCTCATTTTATAAGTGACGACTATGAATTCGACCCTTAGTCTTGAATATTTTCTTTAATAAATCACTTCAAACCAATGTGAATATAGTATCGATTGTGTACGAAGATATATATTTTTTTGTATTGGACTCATTGTGCACCATTCTTTAGCAATGAAAATTAACATGGTGAATAAACATTATTTTAAAAAATACATTACAAAGATGAGTAATATTCATCGTTCTTAATTATGTTGGAATGGAAAATAACAATGAAATAAAATATGTATAAAATAGTAATTACATACCGGTGAGCGTATAATAGTAATGAAACTGTGTAGCGTACCAGGGGGTGTTGCAGGTGTGGGTGAGGGTGAGGTAGCGCACGCCGACGTCGTACATGAGGCGCAGCACAGCCAAGCGGCTGTCGATGGAGTGGCCGCCCTCCACGCCTATCAGGCTGCCGATCCTCTTGTTCTGGAAAGCCTTCGTTATGCCTGCAACGGGAAACTATCGCTCAATCCCATCCACTATCATTTTATTATTCCTGAATCTCCAAAATTTACAGTTCAATTGAAATGAGAGTTATAATGTGACGTCTCATGCAGTAGCTAGATGGCAGCTTAGTGAAATTGATAAAACGTTGTTAAAACCTCAATCCGTTATTTGTGATCTGGGCTACAAATAATCAGACATACGAGGCGTGTTCTTAAAGTAAGTTCCGTTTTCAATTATAGCCGTCGCATCGCTGCAGTCGTTGTTTTGTGCATGCGTGTTTTCTTCTTCAGTCCTCAGACAAGCTGTGCATGCAGTTTCAGAGCTTCAGTCCGTGTGTGGGGTTAGTTGTGATCAGTTGAAATGTTTAAAGTGATCGAGCACCCCGCCGACTGTGAGATGCGCTCTGTTATCCGTTTCTTGAATGCGAGAAACATCAAACCAGCTGACATTCATCGTAAACTTTGTGAGGTGTATGATGATGATGCCATTAGTGATGGAATGGTCAGGAGATGGCCACACACAGCTCGTGACACCCAAAATCTCATCTCGAAATTTGGTTGGGAACAAATTGTCCATCCCCCTACTGCCCGGATTTGGATCCGAGTGACTTCATCTCTTCCTGCACCTCAAGAAGTTCCTCGGTGGTCAACGTTTTGATGGCGACGATGAAGTGAAAACAGCAGTGCGGGAGTGGTTCGCATTGCAGGCGGGCGAATTCTACAATGAGGGGATAGAAAGACTTGTGCGACGACTCGATAAATGCCTCAATATTGGTGGAGATTATGTTGAGAAGTAATTGAAGTGTGGGGAATACAATGGAACAAAAATGGTTTGTAAATAACTTCCCGTTTACTTACTACACCCTTTTGGAACTTACTTTAAGAACACGCCTCGTACTACAGAATGGGTTAAATAATGTCTTTTCATTAATCCACCAAGTGAGAAAATTTCTACCTATTTTTGCAAATGTATGAAACTTGTCTCTTATGATTTTTTGGGTGTTAAATTAATGTTGCATCCCAGAAATGTATAAGTTACCGTCAGCCGTGGTGACGAACTCCATGTCGTTGGCATACTTGTCCACCAGTCGCTTGATGACGTCTATCTGCTCCATCGTCTGCTCCACGGCGTCCTTGTACTGGGACACACACGACACGTACGCCGCCCAGAACTGTCGACAACACAGCACAACAGCTTGTAGGGGCAGTACGAGATGTTGCACTATACTAAGAGCCAGGTTATGAACCAACTAAACTGGAAGCAACGTTCTATTGCTCTCTTTCTGAGCTCTATTGCCACATAGTAGCGCGAGATTCAAAGCATGTTCAGCATTTGTCACCGATATGTTTAAAATAACTACTGTCTACAGTTCTCGATAACACTATCAACAATATTAGTAATTAAAATTACTGTTTTAAGAAAGCACGAGCTAATGACGCTGGTACGAAATGCGACTCGTAATGCACGTGGTACTGCAAATGAACTGGGAAGTTTGGCTACACTGTCTCCGCGATTCCGTTGCCAGATTTTCGTTAGCAGACGACATTTTCACGTGAGGTCCAATGAAAAGCTCCGTTCTTCTTCCCCCTCCACCCCGCCATACTCAACATGTCATCGCTGCACAGGCTACCCCTCTAACCCGCACTTTCCTCTCGCCCTGCCAACTACTTCCTGTTTAGTCGGTTCATAACCTGGCGTTTAGTATGGCAACTGTCATCAATATTATAGATTACGAATAAAAAGGCAGGGATTCACCCACGTTTATGTTATTGTGAGGATGTTTGGAATTTGAAATAAAAGTTTGATATTGTTTTCACATCTGTCTTCAAACTTCCCGCATTTTTAAATTCAACAAGACTTCCTTCTCGTTAACTACTTCATAATCGCTTCCTCATTCCATGAGGCCTAGTGTAGAGACAACAATGCAATCGATAGTCGAAACGATTCACACATCAGTATGACGTCAATGAGTTCACATTGTAATGAATAATAATAATAATAATAATAATAATAATAATAATAATAATAATAATAATAACAACAATACTGTCATTAGATAGCATTGAATTCGTTTGGAAATTAACACAACAGTTGAGGACTTTAGAATCAAACTATGTAAATTAATTGAAGACTCCACTGCAAGAATGATGGATGTCACTTTCTTGTCGAAAATGAACTAAGATTGTCAATGCATAGCTTAAGGCATGTAGAATGTACCTACAGAGTTATATGGCATTAACACTGATAGTCATTGTCCAGTAATGATCGGAAAATCACAGTTAAGCTTTGAGCGCTAAGCATTTCAAACTTTCAATTGCTTCTCCTGCAAAATGTATTCCAAATGACATCCATCATTCTTGCAGTGGACTCTTCAATTATTTTTGTCTTTTGCTCCTCCTCAGTATCAAACACCCGCATTTGTGTACGAATAATAATTTTTGATTAAGTTAAAATGAAGTTTAGTATTTGGTTAATCTTTCACACGTTAAAAATATCCCGAAGCGTAGCTGTGCTATGATACAAGTTTTTAAACGTAGAACTAAACTTTAGAATGTGCCAGCATTAATGACCTACCGTGTCGAGCCTCGAACCAAAGAAGAGGAGAAACAAATGAAGATCAGTAAAGATGCCTATGCAATGTATTCCGAAATTATCCCTGGACCAAAAACTTCGGCTAGCTTAGTAGATGTTAAAAAAAATCAAGTTAAAATGAGTAATGCGTTTAACCAGGGAATAAAGACAAGTATTTCCCCTGAACCGAAATATTGAAAAAAAAAATCGCCGAATTAAAAAAAAGTATTTTCACTAGAATGATTATACATTTCTCTGTGCAGTTAGCTTTGGTTTATCGCTACTTAGCCACTTACCCGTATTCTAGATCGTTCCTAGCGAACAATAAGTACAAACATCTGAATCACAGAAACATCTGAATATCAGTTCATATCAAAGCCATCTATGTATATATCCTCTGATTGAGGTTCTGGCTGATATGCACATCTATTACCAGGCAGTACAGCTCACTTGACGATATGTGTCAGAGGAAGAACAATTGTTTGTATGCATCCGAAGTCTGACTAGTGTAATATGTAGCTAATCGGCGATGTATGCAATGGAGGGGGAAAGGAACTGGCCACTCTACCCTATTATCTCCTGGCCTAGTCGCCTCATAAGTGGTGCCTTCTTGGTATCATTTGCGAGGTTCAGACCTGTCTTCGGTCAGTTGACTAAACAACAACACAATGTATATTCACAGCAGCTCTGTTTTCACTGCACACTGAAGCGAGTTCGCACTCTCGCTAGGGGCCTTCGCTGTCGTTTTCGTTCGGCTTCCTACACACGAGCATTATTATGAGTCTTTTCTGAATCCTTGTACCCACGGCCACCCCTCTAGTGCATTTCGCTTGAATTTCTTGGGCTTGTTTGAAATGTTCAGTTTTGAAACGCTCTTGCCAAATTCTGAGTCATCATATCCACTCTGTTTAATTTTTTTTATTCACTTTATATTCATATATGTTTATCTTAATTTTCTTTCTACAAAATTTATGTAAACATTTAATATTGTAAAATTCATGTAGGAGAGTATACTGAGTCCTTCTGGGCTACCTCCAATGGGAGGCAGTTATTATTATCTTATCTTATCCACAAACTAATGTAGTAAGTCGTGGCCTAAGGCATCATGCGCACTGGTTCGAGTCCTCATGGGAAAGGAATCTTGTTACGAAATTTCAGCCATTGTATAGGACCGGTGCCCACCCGCATCGTGATAAATTTGGGTCGACCTTGGGTTGTCGTGCCACGGATTGCTTGCTGCTACACTGGTATGCCCTACCTGCGCGCCCACCCTGCCTGCCCGCAGCCTCTGGAGGTCCGTGAAGCAGCTGCTGCAGCTCCACACGGGGTCCGCGCTCAGGTTCCTGTCGAACGTGAAGTTCTCCAGCTGGTTGTGCATCAGGACCTTCAAGTTGTACGCCACGTCGTTGTGTCTGCAATGACAGTGACAAGTGAAAGTTAGGCGCGATTTTAATAATAATAATAATAATAATAATAATAATAATAATAATAATAATAATAATAATAATAATAACATGCCATGAAGGCACTTGGGGGGCATGGAGGTAGAGCCCCATGCTTTCCATGACCTCGGCACTAGAAGGAGATAGTGTGGTCGGCACCACGCTCTGACCGCCTTTTACCCCCGGGAAAGACCCGGTACTCAATTTTTATAGGAGACTGAGTGAACCTCGGGGCAGTTCTGAAAGTTTGACAACGAGAAAAAATCCTGTCACCACCTGGGATCGAACTCCGGACCTACCAGTCCTTAGCCAGCTGCTCTACCAACTGAGCTACCTGGCCACCGAGTAATAATAATAATAATAATAATAATAATAATAATAATAATAATAAATATTATTATTATTGTTATTATGTTAGAGTTGAAAGGGCGAAGAAACTCATAGCTTGTATTTCTCCGGGGGGGGGGGGGAGTCCGTGTCGTAAACTTGTCGCTCGTAAGAAAAGCTGACAGGTAAAATCTGTTGGCCATTTCTCGCCCACGTTCAACTTCAGATGAGGTTCTGGCTGGTTCTACAGCTGTCAAGAGAAAAAGTGACCGCTCTCTAGAAACAAAGTTCCCTTCGGGAAACTCCGCTACAATTCGGAAACAGGCGATGTTACATGTTGTTGGACCACGTTTCCTGATATCTACAGTTATAAAATTAAAGTATTCTCCGTCTTACTGTTATAGCGTAATGGTAGCATTTCGGGCCAGTATTCTTGAAGTCGTGCGTTCAAACACAAACTAGTGCTTTTGTCTCTTTTATGATTGTTTTAGTAATAAACATCAGGTTCACGAATATATTATGCCATGACTTTATCATTATTTATCATGACATTATGCCTGCAAATGGAAAGAAAGAAAGATTATATTCTCAACAAAAATATGTTTCGTGACATAAACAAAACAAACTTACTGGCGTCTGCCTTAGAAAATTCAAACAATTGAAATTTTAAAAAATAAAAAAGAAACAACACAAGAAACCACTATTCAATATTTAATTCATCTTCCTCCCATCTCGATCATACCTTGCAGTCGAGTGCGCATGGAATCGACCAGTCTTTACAGTTCTCAGCCTCGGTATCCCAGGACGAGTTTCCACAAATCAGGACGTCTGGAGGGGGAATGGGCCAATATTTCGGCATATTATGCTTCTTTACTTGTGCCCTCGTAGCTCAGTCGGAAGAACGTTGGAATTTAGATGTCAGTGTCTCAGGTTCAAATCCTCGTCACTCTTTTTCATTTTATTGTTACAGGATAGTATAATGTAATAATATAAAAAGAAAAGACTAAAACTGGTATTATGTAACTGCATTATTTCAAATCTAACATTAAATTTATATTAATTATATCGCTAAAGAACGATAACAAAATATAAATGTTAACTTGAATATTATTTATAACGCTAAAGAACGATAACACTACTGGGTGTTCATTTCAAAGTGTGTCATGACGTCACTGTTGTTGGGTCACCGATTTGAAGCGAGTTTCAGCTTATATGTTAGAGAAGTTGCCTATTATTTAAGGCGTTCTTCAATCTGAACTTGAGAACGTGTACGGTATAACTTGAACGTCGTAGCAACAGATGGCGGTCTGTACGGTCTGTGTGCTACCATAACCTCTTTCGAACTGTGTTTTGCGCCGGCAAGTCGTACGCAGGGTATTTGTTATCATCGATTGTGTACGGCAACATTCCACAACACAAATCAAATGCTCCGTGTCCATGTTGACCGTCGAAGTTAATGTCGACAAATACGTAAGTAATCGTCTTAACCCTCTCCCCATATCCCGACAGTACGTATTTCCAAACAGTTCACATTCCTGCCACTACCGGCGTTACCGTACGTATTGGTACGTACTCTTCAGAATGAACGCCGTACTTGCTAGGCAACTTCTCTGCCTCTTAGGTTATACTCCTCTGCGGAAGTGTAGGAAGATTGAATTCTCTAGGCTCATCGGCTAGCCACATGACGGCATACAGCGAGCCATGACACATTTTGAACTGAATACCCAGTAGAGCTGGGGACGGAGCGAGTAGAACTGTTGAGTTACTCGGTTCTATCGGTTTATGTGCTTGGCAGCGGAGCACCGAAGTTACTCGGTTAACCGTAGCCGTTACCGGTCAGTTCAAACAGAGTTCGCGTGTTTTACTTAATTCTAGCAGATAACAACGTAGGTACCGTACTGTTGTATTTAAATATTTTCTGCTGCAAACAAATTATTTCCTTACCCCCAAGGCGGGCTGAAAGGCCTCTAGTATTGAAGAGGAGTCCATCCTATTATATGACCTGTCAAGTGGGCCTAATGAACACTGACAGTCTGAACATGTTATTGTACATAATAATAATAATAATAATAATAATAATAATAATAATAATAATAATAATAATTATTATTATTATTAAAGTCCAGGATAACAGAGAATGTATGGAATTGAACGGGTTACATCAGCTCCTTGTTTATGCGGATGACGTGACTATATTAGGAGAAAGTCCACAAAAAATTAGGGAAAACACGGAAATTTTACTTGAAGCAAGTAAAGAGATAGGTGTGAAAGTAAATCCCGAAAATACAAAGTATATGATTATGTCTCGGGACCAGAATATTGTACGAAATGGGAATATGTTGTTGTTGTTGTTGTTGTTGACAAGTGCCTTGCATTTGGCAATGAAGCCATCAGCAGTCGTGCTTTCCAATTCTTTTGAACTGTAGTTTCTTCTGATCTTAATGCTTCACAGGTCTTCAAGTGGTCGAAATGGAAATATAAAAGTTGGAAATTTATCCTTTGAAGAGGTGGAAAAATTCAAATATCTTAGAGCAACAGTAACAAATATAAATGACACTCAGGAGGAAATTAAACGCAGAATAAATATGGGAAATGCCTGCTATTATTCGGTTGAGAAGCTTTTATCATCCAATCTGCTCTCAGAAAAGCTGAAATTTAGAATTTATAAAACAGTTATATTACCGGTTCTTCTATATGATTGTGAAACTTGGACTCACTTTGAGAGAGGAACAGAGGTTAAAGGTGTTTGAGAATAAGGTGCTTAGGAAAATATTTGGGGCTAAGCGGGATGAAGTTACAGGGGAATGGAGGCAGTTACATAACGCAGAACTGCACGCATTGTATTCTTCACCTGACATAATTAGGTGACCTCATCAGTCATAATTTTATTTGTATTTATTTCTACGAATTATGTTATCTAATTACTTTAATTTATCAATAATATTACTCTTCACCAAAGAGAACATGGTTGTATTGAAGGCTAGTACTGCTATAAAATAAATAAGCATTATGTTCTTCAGTTTAAGATTCCACGTTTTATTGATTATTTTATCCACTTTCCGTAATAGTCAATAATTCTGTGTGTTATTTTTAAGTGTTTTAGGCAGCGCTTCAGGGAATTCCGTCCAGATCAAGACGTAACTCATAAATGAACACGATTGTGAAAGGAAAAATATGTGTAGTTACGTGAGGAGCAACTGGATTCCTGTCCCGTAGGATTTCCCTGATACTTGTCCTTGTTAGTCCAGCCTGTCATTTTGGTTTCGCTGTTGTACTGCGTGATTCATCTGACGTCGCTACACGTGTCTGCTTCCTACACAGCCGTATAGTCATGGTTTAAACAGAACTTTACTTGAAAGCGTTTGTTTGACATGTAAACAGATAACAATGTTGTTTCAGCGACATACGTACAAGACGTTTGTGTGCAAATTGTACGTAATAGTTCAAGTAAGCTTCTCAAAGCCATCTTAAATTTAGTTGACCTGAAATTCTTGTCTCGTGACACCAACAACGGCATCGGAATGCGTTGAATTAATTAAAATTATTACTCACAAGGGAATTATTACTCGGATAATAACGAAGTTTCTCCTCAAACTGCACTCATCTTCAGAGGAGATACACAATTATTATAAAAAGATTAACTGCCCATCCAACTGTGAGGGTATCTAAATTGAAAGTGCTGTTAAGAAAGAAGAACGCATGCTTGGACAGAGTATTGGTAGGCATCGTCCCTGTTGCACTACTCTGCGTCAGCTTGGGGCCTGTTTCTCAAAAATACTAGTTTAGTAGTTGACCAGTTACTAGTTACCAGAGCATATTTCACCAGCTCTAGTAGATTCTGTTTCTCGAACTATTTTACCAGTCTAGTAACTTGTGACAATGTTTCACTAGTCACATGATCTCTTTCACTAGTCAGCTGATTGAGTTCATTTGTTTATAGTCATTGGTAGGTATTGTTATTTGAGGTTAGGAAGGCTAAGTTTTTTGTGTTTTGGTTCTTACTTCTCTCTTCTCTTGAAATTCCATCAATTGAAAGCAAATTAACTATACTCAATATGATTAATGACTCAAAGGATATAGCATTCGGTGCGTTTTCAAGCATAATAACAAAAATGATGAAGTAAACGACTGGACAAAAAATTTGTAATATGTGAGGCTATGGAACTGATACTTCAGAACAAAGATTATGCATACGTTAGGGACACTTACTGGCCCAACATTAAGAAAGCAACTTTGACGAGTACCAATTCAAGTTCACAGTATCATAATATGAACACATTATGTAGCTAGTGGGTCTACTGCCGACATGAATGCCACTTATGACTTGAAAAATTAGCTATTTTTTTTTTTTTTTTTTTTTTTCAATTTTGCGTTTGATCTATTCATAAATTAGTGTCGTTTTGTATTTAATTTGTAGGCTAAAGTTGACAATGTCAGAAGAACTGGCGTGGAGGAGGAAAGCCAGCAAAAATTACTGCAGTTGATGAATTGGTATTAGATTATTAGGAAAAAAATTCTGCATGTGTTGCTGGTCTAGGACAGATGGCATTGGAAAATAATCAACATCCCGATTTGTAGAGCAATTTGTATTTGAAGCTTTGCTGATAATGCATGATTTCTGTTTGTTTGTCTTGTTATGGCAGGTCCCACTACATTTAACAACTCTCCAAGCTTTTCAGCACTTTAAACCGTTCATTATATTTCAACAATGCTCCCGTAAAGGAATAATAATTGTTCTTTCTCGATATAGTTTTTAGCTCTTCTCACAACAACTTCATCACTACTTCAATCGGAATCACTAAACCACATGTATTAAAAAATAAACACAATATTTTGTTTTGATTCTCTGAGAAAGATTGTTACTGGTAAATGATAATATAGCAATCACCAGTCTTTAGAGTCTTGTAGGAATATTCCTGTTGAATACTAGCATAATCAACTAGATTAGCATTTTGAGAAACAGAATCTCTTATGAACTGGTGAAATCGACCAATATTACTAGTCTGTGAACTGGTAACTACTACTTTACCCTTGTAGTTTCTAGAAACACAGACTTGTAAAATAAAGTATTATTACTACAGTACAGACTAATATTACTAGTCCGTGAGTTTTGAGAAATAGGCCCCTGGTCAGCACTATCTAGCCACTTCCCGGGGTTACTCGATAGTCCAGCGATGTCAAAGCAAGCGCATTTTCCTGACCTTGACGTCGTGCGCGGGCATTAAGCGCTAGGTATGCTAGGAGGAATAAGCAGCCTGTTGGATTAAGGAAACAGTGGTGCACAAACTTCAAACGGAACGTGAAATTTTATGTCGTTATTTTTATATGGCTTCTTTCTGTTGTTTCTATATTATCTGTAAAACAAAAGTACTAACACCTATTTCTTAGCCTAATATTGCAGTTGTGTTTTAAACGTTAATAACATAATAAAGAGTAAAGAAGGAATATTCACACAAATTCCATAATAACTACAACTATACTGTACTAAGTGAATTAAACACATCATTCATAAAGAAAGTGTTATCCCAAAGAAAGACACTCAATATCACATGATAACTTGAAATTGATATTGAAGGTATCTTTAGCTTTATAAAAGTAATTAAAACAATATTATAGTACAAAGCAAAGTTGTCTAGGTATATGTTTTAACTGTAACTAATATTACATAATAAAACTCTTATTGCATTATGCTTTTAGGTGATATTGGTGCGCAACTTTCTGTTATCAGAATATTAAATTATCTCGAAATCTGCTGAAGCTATAGAGCTGACGCTTTACCAACACATACGCACATATCTTTTGTTTGTGATGTAACGGTAGTTGCTTTGTTAATTCATTTCCTTACAACCATTTTCCATGCGAATATTTTCAAACATTTTAATACACTATCTTCAGTAATACGTATTTACGATATATTATATTTACAAAACATTGTTTTAGTACCTGTAAAGCTACTAAACAAACATATCTGAAATTTTCACTTTTCTGTAAAAAAGTTGAGAAAATATTCCTTTTGGATAAAAAAGCAAAGTTGTAAAAAATGAGCATTAAAATTAAAACTTACATTCTTATAATGCACTTATACTTCTCAGACAAATCTAAAAATTACCATGGATATAGTTTTAATAAGTTCTCTTCCCTTTATCTATTGAATCAGTGCTGGCCATCCCTGAATATAGCTCGACCAAGCGGCATATACCACCTCTTTCGTCTGTCTCTTTCCTTTCCGCTGTAAAGCGCTCAGGCTCTCCTGGGCTCTAAAGCGCGCGCTTGCTCCTATGGGCATCAGTTGACATCACTGCGACAGTCTTTTATTCAAGCTGTAATTTCGGAGATTTGTAGTACAGTCATTTGGGGTAACTTTGTATCACTTCTGTCATATTTTATACTTAACTAAAATAGTGTGTGCTGAAATTCATGTTTAAGAAAACTGCTTATTTTATGGATTCAGACATAATAAACATAAAAAATCATATTTTACATAGGCGAAATTTGACATTTAATGGTAGTAAAAAGTTACACGGCTAATTGGGGAAACTTTGTACAGTCCCAGAAACAAAATTTGGGCCACCTGGATTTTATTTCCGAGTCTGTACCACATAATATGTGTTTTCCTATTAAATTCAATTCTTTATATTCTCCTTCAAATTCAAGGTAATTTTTGACCGTACAATAAGAAAATACGTGAAATTTTATTTCATATGATCTCACAAAAAACGTTTATTGAAAGCATAGGACATTTACTGTAACAATAAAATATACTAGCACTGCAGACGAAAATATAAACACAATTTGTTTATTACCTACATACAAGTTCCATATAAATTAATTTTAATTCGCTAATCATATTCTTCACAGTGTGAGCATAATCAGTTCATATGCGCGCATTTCATTTACCAACCTATTAACTTTCTTTATTACTTCAAACTGGTCGGGCCACATCTAATATGTGACTGGTTCTCAGTTAATAAATTGGTATTAAATTGTAACAAAACTAATATAATTCAATTTAAATCGTGTCCAAATTCAATTTCGCAAATTTCTAGCGCAATATTTCACAATAGATCCCTATTAGAAACAACAACAACAACCAAATTTCTTGGCTTAAAAATCGATAATGTGTTAAATTGGCAAAATCATATAAAAGAAATTACCCCAAACTAAATTCAGTTTGTTTTGCTATTAGATCTATGCAAAAGATAGTAAATATCAGTACCTTAAAAACAATATACTTTGCATACTTCCACTCGGTAATGAGTTTTGGAATAATATTCTGGGGAAATTCCACAGATAGTAACAGTATATTCCTACTACAAAAAAAAAAAGAATAATTAGAATAATAGTAGGTGTTAAATCTAGGGAATCGTGTAGGACTATTTAAAAAAAACTACAAATAATGCCCATGGCTTGTCAGTATATCTTTTCATTAATAATCTTCCTTGTATGTAATCGTGAAAACTTTGTAATTAATTCAACAGTTCATAGCATAAATACACGTCAAAAATGACTTTCATACTCCATCGGCAAGTCTATCGTGCTATCAAAAAGGAGTGCGTTATATGGCAGTAAAAATTTTTAATAGCCTCCCTATCGATATAAAAAATGAAACTCAACACCTAAGATTATTTAGGGCCAAATTAAAGAAGTATCTAATTTCTCACGCCTTCTATTCTGTAGGTGAATTCATGACATTCAATAACACTTCATGAAATTGATACTAAAACTTTGTGTTGTACTAGTATAGGCCTACTATATTGTGAATCTCGTCTGTATATATTTCATCTAGACTGTGACTATAAATTAAGATTTTATAATAGTATTAAGTTTTTTTGACTTGTTTCATATTGTAGCTGTAAGCAATGTATGAATACCATGGAATGTTAATAAATGCCATACAATACAATACAATGCATTTCCTTCTTGACCATACAACTGACTTTGTATCTGTAGATGGGCCCATGCACTGACTGTAGGCTTACCAGGGAACAGTGATCCTTAATATGAGATTATTACAAAGTCAAATTCGTCCTAGCACAGAGCACCAACATTCTCGGTGAAAACATATTTGGCCTCACAAAATTATTTGTGTTTAATTTTCAATTTATTCACTAATGCTTGTCTTGGGATGAAATACAAACGTGCAGCTTCTAGTTGACCAAGTTTTCCGGTGTTTACATCATCTGGTGCCTGCTGCAACGCTTCCCTGGAATACCTCGCCTTTATTGCATACTGTCTCCTCTCTGGAGAATCTTTTCGACCTCTTGTCATATAAAAATTTCAACGCATTATGGAAATCGAAGACGAGTATAAAAATCGGAACAGTAGTTGAATAAACAGGGTCAAAGAAATTTCAGTAATAAGTCAATTATGCGGGACTTAATAAAAAGATTAATTCTTCAATACAAACTTAAAGTCTGTCTGTAGTAGATCTAGTAGTTACATTTTATATCAATTTTATGTAATAATTGTCTCATGTTATTTAATAATCAAATTAATTACGTTTATTTATAATCACATTTAAATTCTTATAATGGAATCAATGTTATTATGAAAACTTTGCAGCGGCATAAGGTAACCCTGGAATCGAGCCAAAGCAGCACTGTCGGATTAATTTTATAATAGGGATATATTATGCGAAGTTTTACCGTTGGATGGCAGGAACGGAGCGTTCAGTGCGGCGCAACATGTTGTAGGGCTATGTTATGTCATATGCTACAGTTGATTACGTTCTCCCGCTTATTGGTTTTCTGTACGTGTCAAAATTATATTTACAACTATTTTGTGTAACCTAGTATAATTTAATACACTCAGGAACAAAAAAAAACCGGACACTTCTATATTTGCTTGTATTTTGTTGCCTATTATTTCAAAATGAAACAAAACACATTTAAACAAAATAATGTTTCATTTAGCACCTTATACGACAACATTTGAAAAAAAATCTCTGATGAGAAAATTTACAAAAAATTACAAAGGGCGTATAACTATGGCATCGTTTGGTCTAACTGTTTTTTTCATTTTATAGTGCCTTAAACATTAAAAACTCTTTTTAGTAACGGGTATTACCCCCTCTGGCTTGAATAACTGCATCCATACGTCTTGGCATGCTCTCAATTTGGTTAGAAATGTCTTCTTGAGGAATAAGTTCCCATTCTTCGCCAAGTGCTCGCCTCAACTCTTGTAACGATTCTGGTCTCGGTCGTCTATTCTTAACATGCCGTCCCAGCATGTCGCACACGTGTTCAATTGGGTTCATGTCTGGACTCCTTGCTGGCCATGGAAGAACATGGATTCCCACGTCTTGGAGATAATCTCCGACCACATGAGCAATATGCGGCCGTGCATTATCATGCATTAAAACAATATTATCGCCTACAAATTGGCCAAATGGCACAACATGATCAGCCAAACATTCATTTATATACCTATCAGCTGTTAGTCTTCCATTTTCAACAAAAACCAACTCTGTACGAGCATCCGTACACACTCCTGCCCAAATCATCACTCCACCACCTCCATACGGCACATCTTCGGAAATGCAACACTGTGAAAATCGTCCTCCCCTCCTTCTCCAAACTCTTTCACGTCCATCAGGTGAGCACAGATTGAAACGGGATTCATCGGTGAACAGAACACAGCTCCACTGTCCATTTCTCCCATCCCTGTGATCATTTGCAAAACACAGTCGTTCAACTCGATGCATTCTGAGAAGTCTGGGACCAGTTGCAGGTCTACTTGATATCAGTCCACTTGCTTTCAACCTCCTTCTAACTGTTTTGGCCGAAATTGGGCGTCCATGCATGTTAACAAATTGCTGGGCTACACTAGTAGCTGGCAGGTTGCGCTCCCTAAGAAGTCTCAACACCATATACCTGTCTTCATTAGGATTTGTAGCTCTTGGACGACCCGAACCTGGTCTTCTGGTATATTCTAGGGTCTCTCTATACCGTTTTATGGCATCATGGGTTATGCTTCTAGCCATATTCATAACATTTGCAATGTAACGTACACTGCGTCCATCATCGTAAAGGGCTACAGCTCGAGCCACATCTTCAGGTCGCATCTTGTTTTAAGACAAATGTTACAACCCCACTTAAACTCAGAAAATGTAAAAATAAAGAAATAACGAATGATAACGATAATGAAGCACAAAATGGTTGAGACAAAATTGTTATAGCTGAGACTCCGAAAGCAAAATTGGAATATTTGGTTGTAATGGCTTGTTTATAAAACAAAAAACAATCAACAATGTATACACGTCTCCATAACAACAGATGGCTACCATAATATTGTATGAGAAGATAATGTTTTGCAAAATACCAGCAAATATTAAAGTGTCCGGTTTTTTTTGTCCCTGAGTGTATTATATTTTAAGTTACAATTATTAGGAAAATAAATAAATAAATAAATAAATAAATAAATAAATAAATAAATAAATAAATAAATAAATATGATTTTATTAATTTTTATTTTTCCTCTTCCAGAATGAAACTATAGCCACAATTCCTTACTTGAAGTAGATCTGAGGCGCAATTTAATTAGTTATATTTTTTAAGGTTTAAAGCATATTATATTCACAATATTTTGGTACCTGATTGAAGACAAAAAGCAACGAGTGGCAATGCTCGTGAATACTGGAACCAGCTCTCATTGCGTATCACTAGTTTAAGCATGGCGCTACCCTTTACAACAGTCATACATAATATTCGAACTTGCATCCAATTCCATTCGAAGAGAACAATGTTAAAGTCATTTATGAAGTTGAACTCGTTCAGATTACCAACCGCCGCCGTCCTTGGTGGGCTGTAACAGACCCTGTGCGGGGTGCTTCATCTGTGAAGTTTTCTTCCAAGGTCCAATTTGTACGTAAAGCGTAAATTGCGCAGGAGAATAATGGAGAGCTGCATATGAAACAAAATTAATGTGGTTTTATGGATTTAGCAAGCTTGCATCATCATCCGAGCCATGACGTGGAGTAGGAGGTGATGTTTGATCTGAGATTCGTTTAATCCAAGCCGTAGTATACATTACCATTATCTAGCTCCTCTCGATTACCAGCAGTGCAGCATGATCTTCCGGGTTTATTCTGTACCTCCGTGTTACATTTCTCTTGGATAAAGAATACCGAACAATCATTCAGCTAACAGGGAGTTGGAGAGCACCGCCCACATGTAGGGGAGAGTCGGGTAGTATCGGACATCGGGTGATATCGGACAGTGAGTTTCTTTCATCTACCACCATATGGTAGTACCTGAATGACATGGTTACGTTTCTCTATGCGACATCACAGAAACGTAACCATGTCAATCAGGTACTATCATCGTGTGGTAGATGAAAGAAACTCACTGTCCGATATTACCCGATGTCCGATACTACCCGACTCTCCCCTAATACTGAGCACCATGAAATCAAATAGGTTAATAGGCATATAATAATAATAATAATAATAATAATAATAATAATAATAATAATAATAATAATAATAATAATAATAATAATGATTTATGGAGTTGCGGACAGGAAATAATTTTCTCAGATAAAAAGATCGGCATTTTCTTCATTTCATTTTTGCTATTTTCTAATAATTTCTATTTCATTTTCTCTGAAGTCACATATTTCTTCAAATAAGAAATTTCATCAAATAAATTATTTCATCCAGGTCAAGTCCGTGTATGTTTGAAGAAAAGTTATGGACTGTCTTTTCAAACCTGTCTCTTTCCGGAGGAGATCTCAGTACATAATTTACTTTCCACAGACAGGCTGTCTCATCTTGTGAATGAATGCCCCAGACACTGAGACATTGCACAGCATTTTCATAAAATTATAATAACACTGAAAATCTGGGAGTGTCTGAGGACAAATTATTAAATTTGGGGACATTGTAGGGACGAACTTTGTTGGGGGGGGGGGAAACTGATACGTCTGATAACCTTCTCCCTCTAGTGATGAGGTTAGGAACACTACGTGCAGGGAACACCGCTGGCCAGCTTGCTATATCTCTCTTCCTGTTCTGCATACTTTGGAAGTTTTAAAAGAAAATCATGATTTAAACACATTATACTGTACGAACCAATTATTATTGGAAAAGAGTATATTTATTATTTCGCTGATTGTATATCAAAAAATATTATAATTAACTTTGCCTATAACAAGCAAAGCACTATAGAAAGTCAATTGTGATCTTTCTCAGGGAACTGAGAGCATTGAAAATATTTTGAAAGTCTTAACTGACATGCATGTTCAAGGAGCTTCTCACTTCAGCAATATCGCGAATAATACGGCACCGGAATTAAGTATCTCTGTGTACGTAGCTGACCGGGAATGCTGTAATATCCCATTTTAATGCTTTTTTCAGTGATACAGATATTGTCGAGATTAGGAGTCAAAAAGTTAACAGCTCTCGCTTTACCTCACAGATCTTATATTGGACACCGACACTGCAGAAGACTGTTTTACAAGAAATATTTTTATTTCATTCCTCGATGATTTAAGAGGACAATTAAATGAAAGATTCATTAATCATAAATAAATGATTTCAACATTATATTTGATATTGCTAAACCAATTTACTGAACAGAAATAAATTCGGAGAGAGTACAGGTAACTGTTATTGCTGAATCGTTTTCTATGTTCATTGACAATGATGGACTGAAACCAGAATTACTCGTAATTTCAAATAGGTCTGCGGAAATGTAAATGGAAAAATAGTACATTATGCAACGCTCGTATGAAAATTATGAAACTCGCTTGCGCTCGTTTCATAAACGTACTCGCGTCTTAATTACTACCATTATAGGCAAGTTTCATAAGACTCTTTATGCTCGACCATATTTCTAACTTGAAATTATTCATAAGTATTCACGCTATTCTTATCTGACTGGGGAGCGGAACTGACCTTATGCAATATCTCGTAAATTGTGAGATGTGCGCAGACGCGAAAGTATTGATTTTTTCCGAGAAACAAATGTCATTGACCTTGATATAATCTAGAGAGTAAAATAAACATTAATCTTGATATAACCTTAAAATTGATTTAGACATTGAAAAACGAGATGACAAATTGAATTTATTTGAATATTATTTACAATTAACGCTAATTATTACAGTAACAGAACATAACCTTCTGCGACAGTATTGGATTTACAGCCTCCGTGACGTTTCGCTAGTTGCCTTTCGATTGCATATCCGAGAATAATCGATACTTGCGCTTTCATTTTGCTACAATGGTGTTTTCTGATTGGTGGAACACCTGAATTTTAATGAATAGGTGTACTTTAATGAGGTCCATTTAAGGGCTGCTACCAGGTGTATAATTACTACATTTCGGCATGGTCGAGCATAAAAGAAATAAAAAAAATTGATTGATCAGAGTATATGCTTACAGAGTTATCTCAATATAAAGACCTTTTTTTGCAAACGTTACGTTTCTTAGCTTTAACTCCTGTGTCTACAGCGACACCTGAAAAATAGAAGGTTGAAGAATTACATTCGCAATTGCATGTGAGACAAAAACCTGTGGCCTCGCTTAGATGTCTGTTCATAGCAGCATTGCCATTCAAATCACACCTGGACAAGTGATAGAGAAGTTTATCAATGCTGCTTCTCGTAGATGTATAATGTGAACTACATCATTTAGTCAGTTGTGTACCGTACGTAACTTCATTGTGTCATCCCCTCCCGAAAAGTAATTCTGGCCACGGTGCTGACTCCAGCCAGCCGGGTATCGATACTCAGCCCGCGGGATGGCAAGTCCTCGCTCTGTGACGCAGCTTATGAAATCTAGACAGCACAGGGTGACATCGCACATCACGAGATAAGAATGGCGTTTATCTGGGATTTAGTGCCTTGTAAGCAGTTTCCGGACATCTTGGCGGCTGTAATCTCTGTCAATACAACAGCTGACAGCGAGTGCTTGATCTTCACAAGTTCCAACAAAATTCAGATTCATCATCGCTGTCATCATCATATTTTCATAGTTCAATCGTCCACTGACGGTGATCCTAAAGAAAATAGATGTGGATTGGAAAGAGAGAAGGCTGTGCAGCAGTGGCGGCTGACTGACTGAGGCAAGTGAGGCCGGGCCTCAGTCACTTGGCTTAACTGAAATCAAATTTTGTGTTTTTATATAATGTATTAGTTATTTGAATGAAGCAAATATCGCTGTAGAAGCATTTGAAAACTTTGATGTATATAGACCTGTTTTGCAGTAAAATTTGTTCCTGAGGCCAGAATCGTTCGTGCCGGGTCTGTCAATGCATTTCATGTCCTTTCGCGGGCTTTGAGTTTACGCTTGAAACGTTGTAGCTGAGGCACAATTCGTCTGGCCTGGTCAGGTTTCACTCCCCCCATCCATGGGCCGGCCTTAAGGGTAGAGTGGGGTGGGAATAGCAGTGGTGACTTGTTGTCCTAACTAGGCCATAAATAACAAAATTCCAGCTCTTTGGCAGACAGAGACCCACTCGATTCTCTTCCCTTATGTCTTAGTTTATGACTTAAGCGAGGGTGTTCTACTATTGTACTTCGTAGTACAGTAGTGAATCTGGGCCAATGTTATATATTTAGGGAAAATATAAACAGAAACAAATGAGAGAAATAATGCTGGAGAAGTTAATTCATTGTTAGAGTGTCCTTTTTCGAGAAGAAGTAATACTGAAAGAAAGGAAATTTTTAAATAAAGACAGAGACTACCGAGATACCTACGACATCGCTGATAATTTTTCTGACACATAATCTTAAAACGCGAGTTTCTATTGCATCCTGGTATGGGCAACATAAATGGTTCAGTGGTAATGTGAGGCAAAATAGACTTCTCTTGGCCTTGTTTGTTGCTGTCAAAGGAAAAAAAATAAAAAGAGAAGAAAGAAAGGGAAATTTCAACACATAATGTGGGTTGCTTCATCACACTAAAACAATCACTGAAACTCACAGCATAACAGCTTATTTGGTGAGTGAAATTATTATTTTTCATTGATAGTAATAAGAATAGACTAATAATAGTAGTAGTAGTAATAATAACAATACAGTAATAATGATAGTAGTAATATAATAACAATAATAATTAATATCATAAACAAACATTTCCTATCGGAAGCACTTAAACTATGTAGTTGCATCTGGCCTCACCGAGGATTTCAATCACCGGCCGCTACTGCTGTGCAGTAATCTTTATATGAACCAACGAGTGAAAGTAAAGGCTCATTCATAATGAAAATTAAACATAACGTAAGCGTTAATTTAAGGATATAAACGTTACGGTAAAATCAAGAAGTCATACCATCATTCACGATGGGAACATAAACATAACAGCAAACATACTTGGTAACCATGGAAACATAACAACGACGCCATTTCCTCATATTCTGTCGTATACTTCAGCGCTCCACGATTGTGTTCTGTTTGCAAATCACGTAAGCATAAGCATGAAAGTTTGGAGTTTGCAAACTTTCATGTTAACGTCTTACGGTAATGTTTATGTCAATGCTTATGTGAATCATTGTGAATGATCCTATTTGGTAGCCTGGGCGCAAACTTCTGTGTTTATGTTACGGTTATGTTTAATTTTCATTGTGAATGGGTCTTAAGGATAGGAGAAGAAACGTCAGAAGGAAGTGAATTAGGGAGAGGAGTATGTCAAGGATGCTCTTTATCACCTACCCTGTTCAACATCTACTTGGAGGATTTAGTGAAGAACTGTTTTCAGAACATGGGAGGAGTGATAGTAGGAGAAAGAAGATAAAGTGTATAAGATTTGCTGATGATATGGCGTTGTTAGCAGAAGAGGAGATGATACTAAGGGATATGCTACTGGAGCTAAATGACAGCTGTGACCAGTGAGATAAATAAAAATAAATCGAAGACCATGGTCATAGAAAGAAAAATAAAGCAGGTAAAGTTTCGAATTCTAAATGAGGCAGTAGACCAAGTGGACAGCTTCAAATATACTTGGGGTGTACTGTAAGCAGTAACATGAGCTGCTGCCAGGAAGTCAAAAGGAGTATAGCAATGGGAAATAAAGCTTTTAATAGAAAAAATAGCATCTTCTGCGGATCTCTGGAAAAAGAACTGAGGAAGAAACTAGTGAAATGCTTTGTGAGGAGTGTGACATTGTATGAGGCAGAAACATAGAATTAGACGAAGTGAAGAGAAGCGAATAGAAGCATTTGAAATGTGGATATGGAGAAGAATGATGCTGAAACTGATCAGGAAGAGGGAAAGGAATTGGTTGGGTCACTGACTGAGAAGAAACTTCCTACTAAAGAATGCACTGGAAGGAATGGTGAACGGGAGAAGAGTTCGGGGCAGGAGAAGATATCAGATGATAGACAACATTAAGATATATGGATCATATGAGGAGAAAAAGAGGAAGGCAGAAAATAGGAAAGCTGGGTTTGCAGTGAAAGACCTGCCCTTGGGAAGAACAGTGTGAGTGAATCATAAATATAGTTCGTCTTAAAGTTGCTGGATTTTTCATTTCCTACGAGATCCTCGGATTCTCTGCGCCTTTTATTTGCCATTTCATAAACAATGCACAGGTTGATGACGCAACACCAATGAAAATTACGTCACTCCGTCCGTTTCAGTTGAAGGCTCTGCGCATAAAGTTACAGGATCGTAACAGCCCTGGACCTAGGCTCTATCCCTAGACGATGATGATGATGATGATGATGATAATAAACAATAATTTTGTAATTTCTGCTAAACTGAGTTCAACCAGCGTGAACTGTGAAAAATCGCCACGGCAAGGAAGACATCGGCAGAGTCCGGGGTCAAAAGTGAGCTCATTTATCTGCCGTGCCTGATAATTGAGTTAATTCGTAGATTCAAACATTCTGTTTCTTCACTGTGACACGGTGCAAAGATATGAGACCCTGCACCATGTTGACGGCATGGTAAAACTCTTAGGCCCAATTGTATAAAACTCTCTGACTAAAGATCATCTTTGATCGAAGATCGAAAGGTGAACCGAGTTCAGACACTTCTTCTATTGTATAAAACTTTTCTGCGATCAAATTACCTTGGTTCAAATGCAATCTAAGTTCACGTGAAAAGGATTTGGCAACATCGCATAAACAGGTGAAATACGTGATGCGCAGACCATGTTATACAGGTTTGTTCAGTGTAGCCAATCTAGCGACTTTAACTCTTTTTCAACAACAATTTCTTTTAACTTTTATATTGCTTAAATAGGGATTTAGTGATCTTTTTAGCACCCCATAGTGACAAAATGTAAGCTTTCTTTGTTGATAATGAGAAATCTAGCGACTTTACAACTACTTTTTGGCGATTTTCCGTACACTCTGTTGCAGACACTGTTTTTTTTTGTGCAATGTAAATAATGGCGGACAATAAGAAGAAGGCTGACTGTTCTCCAAGTTGTTATCATGTTATGGTGTTTGATACTGCTAACATAATAAAGCTTTATAAAACGACAATTTTCGTTTACTAATACAGTTAATTGAAAATTTATGAATGTACCTATCATATCCATTAATAATTAATGGTTGTTATAAACATAATATAATTATAGGTTATGTTATTTGATACTGCTGAACACGATAGAGCCTTATAAAATATAAGAATGTTTGTGTATTAAGGCAAGAAATTGAAAGAAATATATATAAATGTACCTAATATATCTATTAATTTTAATAATAATGGATATTTTATTTGCACAATCTGTCACTCGTATATTTCAAACGGAAAATAAATAACTGAACTTGGATCATCTAACTTAATCGGAGAAATTTCTTCAGTCAAAGTTGACTTTAGTTTGAGACAAATTAATCTCAGATTAGACTTTATACAACACAAAATTCCAAGTTCAGCTGAAACAAGGATCAATTTAACCTCTGATCTAAGATTAAATGGTTTATACAATCGGGCCTTATTGTTCACCACCGTTGAGCGAAATGGGATAATGACCACAGTAGCCTATGTAGTGGAAAATCGTACAACTTACTTTGAGGAAATGAACTGTACGGGAAAGTTTTTCTAGACACTTTATATTATTACAAGTAACTACTCACCCGTCCACCAGGGGCACCTCGTCGAGAATGGCCGAGCCAGTCAGTTCTTCTTCGCTGCCCCCCAGCGTGGCGGCCAGCACTATTGCAAGGATGACCAAGGCGCCCAGCAGAACTCCGCCGGCTATCAACCAGGCCCTGGGGACTGGCAACAGGCGATCGTTATTCTGAGTTTGGATCAGTTCTGAAGAGGCGAAGACTAGATCAAGGAAGACACTAAAATGAGAACTGCAGTGCGTTTCATACTCTAGGGACTAGGGCGGATTTAAGCATATTTGCAAGTTTTATTCCTTAGTTGCAAATCACATGCCACCATTATATACAGTAAGTCATATTATATATACAGTAATATGATTGATGTTCTGGCTGATATGTACAGCTGCCAAAAAAAGTGGCCGCACTCGTGAACAGCGAATATTTTCTAAGTCTACTTCGGATCACGATGATGTTACACGATGCAATGCACTTGTAGAAGCAGTTTCGGAACTATGGAGTTATTCGTTATCTGCGTCTCGTAGCCCAGCGGTAGCAAGCTTGGTTAATGGTTAATGATTCGAAGGTTGTGAGTTCAAGTTATCATTTTGTTATCGTTCATTAGCGATAGGCCTATAAATAATATTCATATTATCATTTGTATTCTGTTATCGTTTTTAGCGATATAAATAATATTCAAGTTATCATTTTATTTCGTTATCGTTCGTTAGCGATAAGTATAAATTAATAATATTCAAGTTATCATTTGTATTCAGTTATAGCTCTTTTAGCGATATAAATAATATTCTAGTTATCATTTGCATTCTATTATCGTTCTTTAGCGATATAAATAATATTCTAGTTGTCATTTATATTCTGTTATCATTCTTTAGAGATATAACTAGGCCTAATATAAATTTAATGTTAGATTTGAAACGACACAGTTACATAATACTAGTGTTAGTTTTTTCTTCTTATATTATTACATTATACTATCCTGTAACACAATAAAATGAAAAGGAGTGACGAGGATTTGAATCACAGACATTAACATCTAAATTTCAACGATTTCCATCATTCTTGCGGCTGAGCTACGGAGGCACACGTAAAGAA
Organism: Periplaneta americana; assembly: GCF_040183065.1. Lineage (NCBI taxonomy): Eukaryota > Metazoa > Arthropoda > Insecta > Blattodea > Blattidae > Periplaneta > Periplaneta americana. Next base: position 158,876,570 of record NC_091130.1, on the reverse strand, counting down.
GCATATGCGGAAAAATTGACCCATTCCCCCTCCAAGACGTCCTGATGATTTGTGGAAACTCGTCCTGCGATGCCGGGGCTGAGAACTGTAAAGACTGGTCGATTCCATGCCCACTAGACTGCAAGGTGTGATCGAGATGGGAGGAAGGTGAACCAAATATTGAATCCTGGCTTTTTGTTTTGTTTTTTGAACTTTTAATTGTTTAAATTTTCTAAGGCAGACGCCAATAAGTTTGTTTTGTTTATGTCACGAAATATACTTTTGTTGAGAATTATAATCTTTCTTTCTTTCTTTCTTTCTTTCTTTCTTTCTTTCTTTCTTTCTTTCTTTCTTTCTTTCTTTCTTTCTTTCTTTCTTTCCATTTGCAGCCATAATGTCATGATAAATAATGATAAAGTCATGGCATAATACATTCATAAACCTGATGTTAATTACTAAAACAGTCGTAAAAGATACAAGAATACCGTAATTGTATTTTCGCTCTCTCTTAAAAAAAAAAAAACAAAAAAACATAAAAAAGCACTAGGTTGTGTTTGAACGCTCGACCTCACGAATACCAGCCTGAAACGCTACCAGTACACTACAACAGTACGACGAGGCAGGCTTTAATATTTAACTGTAGATATCAGGCAGTGTGGTCCAACAACATGTAACATCGCCTGTCTCAGAATTGTAGCGGAAATTCCCGAAGGGAACTTTATTTCTAAAGAGTGGCCACTTTTTCTTTCGACAGCTGTACATCTCACTTGACAATATGTGTCAGAGGAAGAACAATTGTCTGTATACATCTGAAATCTGACTAGTGTGATATGTAGCAAGTCGCCAATGTATGCAAAGGAGGAGGAAAATAACTGGCGACTCTACCCCATTATCCCTTGCCTTAGTTGCCTCATGAGTAATGTCTTGTTCGTGTCGCTTGTGGGGTCCAGACTTGTCTCCGGACAGTTGACTAAACAACATATAAGTATATTTAAGCGGTTAATGCATATTTTACCTTTTAGTGCACATAAAAGCATATTATGTCAATTTTAGCATCTGGCGCTTCAACGAAAATTAAGAATAGGGAAAATAAAAAAAAAAAAATGTAATACAGAAGAAACGTATACATTCGAACACATT
>NC_091130.1:158762951-158870451 GCF_040183065.1 Periplaneta americana | reverse complement strand
AATATGCACACCTCAATAACAATGCATGCTTCAATTCCCTCTGATATAGCATCGCTGCTTCTTTTATCGTTTATCGTCGCTCCAACGTGTACGTACCCTAAGGCGTCACACCTTGGACTAGAAACATGGAATGCGCGCTGTTTCGAGACCTCACGAGGAAGAAATTTTCTCCCAGTGTATGGGACCAGTGCCCACATAGCATCGTGATGATTTTGGGGAGCTACGATAAGTAGAGAAATCTGGTTACGACAACCAGCTATAACGACTGTATCATAATCGTGCTAACCACACGTTACGTATGTTCTGGTCGGATGATCGTTCGCCTCTGCTAAGTGGACGTGAGGCCAGCAGTCGGCTGCTGTTGCACCGTGGATTAATTTGTTTAATTTTCATTGTGCTTCGAACTTGATGTCCAACGTCGCCGCGGTGGCTGTTTTAAAACTGCCCGCGAGTTCTCTGACCCGGTTCTCAAAGTTTGCTAAACAATTGAGCCGTTCAGTTCAAAAGTGGTGTAAGTCAAAATTGGGTAGTGAGGTTTAAAGTAAAGATTCTGTAAAATGCAGCGCAAAGTAGCAATTAATATGGTCTTCTTGTTATCCACTGACTAATAATAGTTTAAATAAACTGAATATTAATTGCTACTTTGCGCTGCATTTTACAGAATCTTTACTTTAACCCTCATTACCTATTTTTACTTACACCACTTTTGCTCTAAACGGCTCTATTATTACGTTAATCATGAAATGTAATTAAACGTGTCTGCACTCCAGTTATTTGACCTTAACTGCTACTATTAAAAAACGATTATATCTGTGTCAATATTAAACACATTAAGGGCGTCAGCACGTGACAATCGCTTCGCCGAACAGATTGTAGCATGTTACAGTTTACGCCAAGTAAGCGTACTTCAGCAATTTCAGTTCAAAATTTATAATTTAATTTATGGTTGTGAAACTTGGACTATCACTTTGAGAGACGAACAGAGGTTAAAGGTATTCCAGGATAAGGTGCTTATGAAAATATTTCGGGCTAAGAGGGGTGAAGTTACAGGAGAATGGAGAAAGTTACACAACGCAGAGCTGCACGCATTGTATTCTTCACCTGACATAATTAGGAATATAAAATTGGGAGATCTGAGTGGAAAAGACCTTTGGGGAGGCCAAAGCATAATATTGAAATGGATTTGAGGGGGGCGGGATATTATTGCAGAGAATGGATTAATCTTGCACAGGATAGGGACCAGTAGACTTATATGAGGGCGGCATTGAACCTCGGGTTCCTTAAAAGCCATTTTTAAGTAAGTATAATGTAACGTAATACAATAGAATGGAATCTGTACTAATAATAAATCTGTAGCCGAAATTTTTCTGGTAATTTTCGATTTTCCAAAAATAATTGGTCCTAACATATATAATTAATCACCCTGAAACCGAAAATCGCTTTTTTGAAATTTTTGCTTGTATGTCTGTCTGAATGTTTGTTACCTTTTCACGCGATAATGGCTGACCCGATTTATATCAGAATTGGAATATAAATTAAGTTCGTTGTAACTTAGATTTTAGGCTATATGGCATTCAAAATACTTTACTTAAAAGGTGGATTATAAGGGGGCCTGAATTAAATAAATCGAAATATCTCGCTTATTATTGATTTCTGTAAAAATTGTTACATAACAAAAGTTTCTTTAAAAATGATTTCCGATAAGTTTTATTCTTTACAAAATTTTGATAGGACTGATATTTAATGAGATAAATGAGTTTTGAAATTAAAATAACGCCATCTAAGACGGTGCAATGAAATAAGAACAAATGTCTTCATCTATAAGGGGCTTTGGACAACAACAATCGAAACAGGGGCCTTGGACAACAACAATCGAAAGCTATTAAACATAGCCTACATAGAATGTTTCTGTGTTTGTATGAAGTAATATCGGAAGCTAAATTAACCGATTTGTATAATTAATTATTAATTCACCATTGGAAAGTGTAGTTTCTCTGGATGGACATAATGCTATAATGTTATTACAGTAACTCCTGAGTGAATCGAGGACAGGTAAGATTAAAATAGCTTCTTATGCACAGAAAACTTGATAGGCTATTCTGTATATTCGTTTCCTGTATTTCCTAAAATAATTTTTAATTTTTTAAATACAATTTAAATTAAGTAAAATAATATATGATTTATCCTTCTATCAAACACGAATGTTCCCCGGATCAAATGTCCTATTTTGATTATGTAATTACTTTATATTTATTTCTAACGAGTGTAGTGGAGCGCACGGGTACGGCTAGTGATATGATATAATATAGGCGTAAAGTAAGGTATATTGATGATACACGCAATTTTGTTAATATATTGTATTTCGGCGCCCTGCCAAGTCCCCTTTTAAGAAACCAATCTTATTACTTCACAGATAGATGGAGGGGGCTTACTCCTTCCCTTACACAGATCGATATCCCTGCTGGACTAAGTGTCTTACTGTTACGATATAATATGATATGATATAATATAGGTGTAAAGTAAGGTATATTGATAATAATTTCCAATTTTTATATTTCCATTTCGTGCAATATTCTCGTCACGAGACATAATCATATACTTAGTCTTTTCGGGATTTACTTTCAAACCTATCTCTTTACTTGCTTCCAGTAAAATTCCCGTGTTTTCCCTAATCGTTTGTGGATTTTCTCCTAACATATTAACGTCATCCGCATAGATTAATAATAATAATAATAATAATAATAATAATAATAATAATAATAATAATAATAATAATAATAATATTGTTATTATTATTATTATTATTATTATTATTATTATTATTATTATTATTATTATTATTATTATTATTACGTACACAAACTGAATGCTATTTCTGCGCTAGAAGCAGTTCAGATTTTGTATTCAGTTGGACAGTCAGCGTGACAAAGCATTTCCTCGTCGAGATCAGCCAAGCCTGACGGATAGCCATCAGCCACGCTGCACGCTGCATTCCACTTACTCATTGCAGTAAGAGTTGTGGTGATGCAACTGTTTGATTTAGGTTAATGGGTATAAAAGTACGTAGATATTCCTGATGCTGGAACAGTGGCATTGTGCGTACTGCATGGAGTCTTTTCTAATGAAATCTCCAACTTACGTTTTATATTCGGTATTTACTAGTTAGTTAATCTGAGAAGTGTGCGTATGATTATCTGAAATTTTACAATGCGAGCGAGCTATAGAGAATTCCTTACAAAAAAATCTCAGTTTTTGTAGGAAATACCTAATAACAGCAAACACACGTAGGATGTAGAGGAATAAATGGTGGAATAATAAAATAATATTGAACTGCCCCCCATTGAGGGTAGCCCTTACTGACTCAGTATATCCTACAAAAAATTAATATACATTATGTAAACATATATATTAAATTTTAAAGAATGGAACCAAAGGAAAGGGCGTGAAAAATTACAATTGCTATTAATGTGGCACCATGTGATTAATTAGGATTTGGCAGGATTTTTTTAACACAATTATCACAATGCCATCCCTCAGAGATGTTGGCAGAGCAAACGGCCGTCGAAATTCTTCGAAAAAGGCTGGTATAGTCCCTCGAGCACCTATGAGCAAGCCGAATACCTCAACGTGAATTGAGGCATATTTCAGCTTGAAATAGTTGACTGTAGGCTCATAGATCGACTTCTTCTCAAGGTGGACCTCGGCTGACAGATGACATTCTACTTCAAAACGTATCGTGGGGTCCACAATGATGCCCTGTTTAGTGTCAGCATTGTACGCTAAAATATCTACCCATTTTCAGATAGATAGGAGATTTCTTCTTCTACTATGCAGCCCTTATTTCTTAATGCGGCAGGGATTGAGGAAATAATTTAAAAACCTATATACTAATATTGCAATATATTGCAAACCAAATTTCGATAATTGATATATTGCAGAAAATATATCGATATAACGAAACGATTATCGATATATCGCTATTTCGTAAGGAAATTAATTGACACTAATGCAATTCCATTTTCAGGTGTAGTCTACATTTATTACAATAAACTGGCTTAAATTTTAATATTCCTTATTAGTATTGAAATTAAAATCATAACAATCAAAAGCATAATGTAAAATTGTAGCGACAAACAATGCATTTTCAATACCGTATTATGTAGTGCCTAACCTAAGTCAAAATTATGAAGGAGTTGAGGCGAGCTTAAATTAATGATAAATGGGAAAGAGTTAAGTGAACTCTGCATGGGTCAGTATTTGTTACTGGAACAGGATTAATTTATTCTAATTTTATGTAGGATTCAATCCAGGACACAAATAATTATAATGCTCTTTTCTACCTAACAACGTAATCATTTTTAAATTAAGTGATCATTTTTAAGTGTAAGTAAACAGTACTTAGGACGTTACAAGTTTTAACAAACATCACAATTTGATTTGATACAATTCTTCTGGTATGGCAAGTTCGCATTGCAAGTTACTGTTACACAACATCAAAGGTGATGATGATAGGGATGGCATTTCTATTCACTAAAATATATATCTTTTATTTTATTTTATTGGGTTATTTTACGACGCTATACAGTATCAACATCTAGGTAATTTAGCGTCTGAATGAAATGAAGGTGATAATGCCGGTGAAATGAGTCCGGGGTCCAGCACCGAAAGTTACCCAGCACTAAAAGATATAGGCCTAATAAGTACCTAGAAATTGTACATAGAAATTTGTACATAGAAATTCTACCCCTAAACAAATTTCATACCTGTATTAAATCCTTGATTCTCTTTCCACTTCAGAACCACAGAAATACAAATTTTGATAGCAGTTTTGAGGTCAGACAGTTCCTTTGCTCCTGTCTTATAGATAAACCTCCCGTCTGTCTCACACTGCATTTTGAATTTGGTGCTGCATATTAAACAGTTTGAATTCAAATTATATTAGAGCCAATCAGAACAAGGTATTGATTGGATTGGGTATTTCGAGGTTGCACAATTATGACAATGTCCATCTTCATTAGCGCCATCTCTCAGGAATTATAGGAGTTGTCCGGTGTGGATTTTGTTGTTGTTTATACGTCACACTACTTTTGACCAATAACACTGTACGAAAGGACGTGTTTCAGCCAATCATGGCTGTTTATCTACAATTTCATCACTTCTCTAGCATTTGTTTGTTTTTATCACTTCCCTAGCATTTGTTTCTTTGTCTGGCAACATTTCAAACTGCAAATTCTTTATGGTACTATAAAACATGCTTTGCGATCGTCATTTCTTTACTACATAGATAGCCAACTCAAAATAGCGGCTCCGTTCAAACGTTTTGGTGAAACCCACATTGGTGAAATAGAATTTCAGTAAATCAATTAATATTTTATTGTATTAGAGTACTTTATTTCTTCTAATCTTTATATACTTTCTTCTAATCGTGTGACAGTCAATTAAATCTAATTCGAGTTTTGATTTTCTCTACATAAATTAAAACCTTTAGTGACGTTACTGTTGATAATAATAATTCCGCAGAAAAACAATAAATTTATGAGAAAACCGATATATTATATGGTATATTGAATCAAAATTTCGATACCGATATATCAAAACGAAAATATCGGTATTTCCTAAAAGTCGATATGTCGTTCCCATCTCTAATTCTGTATAAATATTAGAACCCCCGCAAAAAAAAAAAACATCTACTTTGAAAATTAGAGTTAAACGATTTCGCAAGAGATCTAAATCTCGTGAAAGCTAAGCTGTCTATCAGGTCCTCAATCTCCTGCAGCCAACATTGAAGCATCGGTGCGTTATCACAGCCTGTCACATTTTTCTGATAAAAATTGAACTTGTTTGTTGTGGTGATAAAAATGAGCCATGTCTGACTTAGGCAGGCAAAGTATTCCTGATGTCTCGACGTCGCCAGAAAACCTTATTACTGCACAATGGAAACGTTTGCCTTCCAATAGCAATGTTCGTGCTGTGGATGTGGAAGATGAAGCTCCTGAGAACAATTGAAGGTGTGACCTATCCTGAACATGAAATGTATGAAGAGCTTGCTGTGTATTTTCTCTTCTTAATTATGAAGCTCACAATAAATGGTTCACTGAGTGTATCCACGTGTCTGTTATCAGTTCAGTTTCGCAGAACTCGCGGTTACGGATCAAACAAGTCTGCAGCTGCTCTCGATGCCGAGATATTACTGAGAGAGTCCGCGCAGCACGTCTAATTCTATACGCCACTTGGGCGCCTTAATGCGGGGGAAATGGCATCATTGGGTGTGGTCTCACAAACTACATTGCTTCATAATATAATTTATGCTCGGCCATGCCGAAATGTAGTAATTATACACCTGGTAGCAGTCCTTTAATGCATGTCATTAAAGTACACCTACTCATTAAAGTACAGGTGTTCAGCCAATGACAACTCAGCTTACAGGTGTTCAGCCAATGACAGGTCAGCTTTGTACCGTTATAAAACCGCAAGTATCGATTATTCTCGGATATGCAATCGAAAGAGAATTAGCGAAAAGTCACGGAGGCTGGAAATCCAATACTGTCGCAGAAGGTTATGTTCTGTTACTATAATAATTAGCGTTAATTGTAAATAATATTCAAATAAATTCAATTTGTCACCTCGTTTTTCAATGTCGAATTCAATAATCAAGGTTATATCAAGTTTAACGGGATTACATCAAGGTCAATGACATTATTGTTCCTCACTTCCGATCTTGTCAGATACAAATAAAATGTATACATCTGAATAATTTCAAGTTAGAAATATGGTCGAGCATAAAAAGTCGTATGAAACTTGCCTATAATGGTAATTAAGACGCTCGTATGAATATTATGAAACTCGCTTGCGCTCGTTTCATAAATATCCATACTTGCGTCTTAATTACTATCATTATAGGCTCGTTGCATAATGTACTATAATAGGGGCGGGTGTTGATGAAATGTCATCTTCTTATTTTTCACATAGGACAATGCCTATTAATATAGAAATCCTTTCTATGTTAATATCAACGTTAAAATAATTTCTTGTATTGCATTTTTGACGTTTTTGAACTATTATGTCATTTTTATATTTTTTCGGCATTTATTTGTCATTTTTAACACTTTGAAGAACTTTTAGATCACTTGGAAAGCATTTTATTTTCTTCTTTACCGATAGGTCTGTTAAATCATTTCTAACCAAATAGATCAGTAGTAATTACCTACTGAATAAGTGAATAACAATGAAGTTTGAGTTTTATAGTTTGGAACAGACTCTAAAGTCCATCCCTCATTCCACTGAAGACTTCACTTCACACAATGGAAGTAATATAAAATGCTTGATAGTAGCTTAGTTTAACTGAGGACTTTGACCGCTACTGTTATTTTCTCGATACGAGAAGTTATGCTTGCAACGGGGGAAACTTTCACCATGTCCTCGACAGGACGTTGTGTCCTCAACATAGTTCGGAAGGGATGTCTACTGTAGCAGACAGTATTTTTAACATAAAGATTTCAAGAATGCACGCTGCGCCCACAATTTGTTTTGTCATTCACACTCCCTCATCTGGAAGACATGGTAACAAAAGAGAAGCACGGAGGGAAGAGGAGACGGAAAATGACGGCACTGATATGGACCACCCCTGATTGAAACACATTGTAAACCCTCATTAAAATCTATAGCTTTCCCTTAAAATCTTGCATGCTCTTTTCCTTTATCTCAGTGAAATTCCAGGAAGTTGCCTCAGATTTGCAGGGCAGTCATTGAAACTTATTTAATGATAATAGCACTTGGAAATGTACACTGTAAAAGATCTTTTGCAAAAGCCATTCTCTTCTCGCCCACTAGGAGAGAAATTACATGTAGTGAATAAGGGTAGACCTACCCCGCCACTTCCGAATTTAGTGCAACAATATAAAACAAAAAGCGAACAATATACTAACATATTTCTATTTCACAATAATTGTAGAATAGTTAGCGGGTTGTGGAATTTCAAATAGGTTATTTTGCTGGCCATGGTTATTGTTTGATCATAAATAATGCAATTTTGAATAACGTTATTTGTAGTTGCCTCCTTTCTCCGGCATTTGCAGGGCTGTCATTGAAACAAGGTGATTAATTTTTGAGAAGTTGTGATGCGAGTACGATGAATAATATTTAAATGATATTTTCTTTTAATTGTATGTCATTTTTCCATTAGTTTAAGGGCATTTTAATGATCATTTTAAGTAGATTTTTAGGTCATCAACATCCGTCCCCTACTAATTAACATTCGGCTGTGAAGTTGCGACATTTTTGTTTCTCCACAAACCGGAAAAAGAGTGACGTGTTCTACGTCAAAGGATAAGAGGAAACTTAGGAGTAACTAATGTGTTTACAGATATAAATCAAACCGGAAAAGTCATACAGACTTCAATGGATGACAGAAAACCTTCCATACGCCTCCCTTGTGAGAGCAGGCACGTTCCACTGTTCATCGGTCTGAGGGAGGAATTGTTCCACTTTTCTTCCACGGCAGCTCGTGTGCACATCCAGGGGCCTGTTTCACAATGTTTACAATCTTTGTAAATTGTAAACTTTGCTTGTAAATTGTAAACTTTGCTTGTAAATTGTAAACTTTGCTTTTAAATTGTAAACTTCTGTTTCACAATCTTTGTTTGTAATGTTGAACTTTACAAAGGAAATCAAATCTTTACAAATTAAATTTTGCTCACTTTACAAGTATTCTGTTTCACAATGAAGAGTAATTTTACAAACGTGTTAGCAAAGAAAGGAACTTATATAAACTTAAAAACAAATTTCAAGTTCCCATATGTATCAATAAAGCGAGTCATAAAAAGAATAAGTTACAGCGAACAGGCAAAACATCAAAATTCAAAATGGAAAGAATCATTCAAAGATCCAAAACTAATTCCTGATCTACCTCGAAAATCTGCCGTGGCCATGTTTAGATTGATTGCCTCAGTAAACACCTCCATCGTATTGGAGTACTGAATTCACCTAAATGCTTACTGTGCACCAGAGAAGAGGACATGGAGATGGAGCACCTGGCTAATTGTGAAACTCTTAGGACATTTGTGGACCTTCCATCAAAATATTGGGAAGCAAGAAGGATGATGACTTCATTGTTAAATCCAGAGTATTAGATACACACACATACTTATTAAATTAATTTTTGAGTAACTGGATAATATTAAGAATTAAACTAAAGCAGTTTTGATGTTATTAAGGAGTTCTAGTAACGCAGACGAAGATATTGAATTTAGGCCTAATCAAACGAAGACGTATACGTAAAATTCTCCGGGCAAGAATTAATAACACGTTCGTATCATTGTATGAATTTAATGAAAGGTTTGGAATGAGTCCCGCGCTATACTTCAGAATACCGCGTAAGTATTTATATTCGAAGACTGTATTTAATAAATACTCGCACTTAATAAAGAAGTTCCCTGCACCAAAAATAAATAATGCAATAGCGACACTACTTACGCGGTATTCTGAAGTCGTTTCGAGTCTCGTTTTCTCTGGAATCTCTCCTACAAGATACGGGACATCATATATCCAACATCCAAAAGAGAAAAGTGATGCCCTAACCTCAAAGCGAGAACTGTATTGTTTTGCATTGGATGCATACTAGGTGTCAGTTCCGTGGGTTAGCAGATAAGCACGGAATTTCTAAGATATCAGTGTGCAAAAGTGCCCACAGGGTAGTTGATGTTGTTAAAAGAGTTAAATTCGGGGCAGGTTTTTGATCACCAAAATGTTATTTACTATAGCACAGAATTTTTATGCTGCTGATGGGATCACTAATGTTTGTGAGGTTATAGATGCAACATTAATAAATACTGATGGATCAACACCTGATTTTGTGGTTAGACATCGTAATTATTTTATCAATTGCATATTTGTACGTGAACCAAATCTGTTATTTACTTATTTGACTGAATTTTGTGCTAACTTTGGTTATTTAAGTAATACTCGACCAATCACATCACATGAAATTCCATTGTCGCCAATGTATAAAAATTTAAATACTTTTAATTTTTTTAACAATACTTTATATTTTCTGTTGGTGAAATATGAATCTTCAAGCTTAGAATAATCTACTTTAGTACAAAATATAAACATATGTATCGATAGTAGTAAAAATACAGCGACTTTAGCTCTGCTCCTTAGCGATTTTTGTAAACTGTCGTTGGCGATGTTGTGTAACCAATAATGCGTATTTGTAAATTTCTTTAGCTGATTTTGTAAAGTTCGTCACTTTACAAACTAATAAAATAGCATTGTGAAACACAATTTACAAGCATTTGTAATCTTTTACTTGTTATTTGTGAATTGTTAATTTGTAATTTGTAAGGATTGTGAAACGGGCCCCTGGTGTAATCCATAGGACGGTGCAGAGGCTATCAGTGTTTGTTTCTTTCATAAGGCAGTCAAGGTGAATGTGCTAACGAGGTTGATAAGTAAATGATTACAACTTGCACACGCCAACATTATGTCCAGAAACTGTCCTGTAAAGTAAGGACTGCGGTAATGAGGCACGCCGTGTGTAGAGCATGACAGTTTGTCCATTAATTGCAACAATATTATTAACATGATGCAAAATATTCTGAGGCAACACGAGAAGCGGTACATTACAAGAACTGAAGACATTAAACCAGTGATGTCAAAGCAAGCGCATTTTTCTGACCTTGACGTCGTGCGCGGGCATCAAGCGCTGGTATGGAAAGAAGGAAGGATTATGTATACGAATAAGTAGCCTGTTGGATTAAGAAAGCAGTGGTGCACAAACTTCATAGGGAACGTGAAATTTTTGTTGTTGTTATTTTTATATGGCTTCTTTCTGTTTAATATTATCTATATTGTCTGTAAAACAAAAGTACTAACACTGATTTCTTAATATTGGAGTTGTGTAATAAATAATAAAGAGTTAAGAAGGAATATTCACATAAATTCCATAGTAGTAAAACTATACCATATTAAATGAATGAAACATCATTAATAAAGAAAGTGATATCCCAAAGAAAGAGATTGAGTGTGACATGATAAGTTGGAATTTATATTGATGGTATCTTTAGCCTTATAAAAGTATTCAATAAACTAATCAAAACAATATTACAGTACAAAGCAAAGTTACCTAGGCATATGTTTCAATTATAACTAATATTACATAACAAACCTCTCATCGCATTATGCTTTTAAGGTGAAGTGGTGAGCAACTTCCTATCATCAGAATATTAAATTATTTTCTCGAAATCTGTTGAAGCTATAGAGCTGACGTTTTTATAACACATGGGCACATATCTCTTGTCTATGATGTAACAGTAGTTGCTTTATTAATTCATTTCCATGCGAATATTTTCAAAATCTGTAATACAATATCTTCAGTAATACGTATTTACAATACATTAAATTTAGGAAAACATTGTTTCAGTACCTGTAACGCTACAAAATAAACATATCTTAAAATTTTAGTTTTCTGTCAAAAAGTTGAGAAAATATTTCTTTTGAATAAAAGAGCACGCTTGTGAAAAATGAGCATTAAAAATAAAACTTACATTCTTATAATGCACTTATACGTCTCAGAAAAATCTAAAATTTAACATGGATACAGTTTTAATAAGTTCTCTTCCCTTTATCCATTGAATCAGTGCTGGCCATCCCTGTATATAGCTCGACCAAGCGGCATATACCACCTCTTTCGTCTGTCTCTTTCCTTTCCGCTGTAAAGCGCTCAGGCTCTCCTGGGCTCTAAAGCGCGCGCTTGCCCGTATGGGCATCAGTTGACATGACTGCATTAAACCAAGCACCGCAATCATGGAAGAGTGCACCAGAGTATGGTACACGCGATTGTCTTTTTTTTAAGTTCGGTGTTTTATAAGATTTTAATGATTTTCTATAGTTGGGCAATGCAATTCACAGCACGCCGCGTTTATTACTGCGCATTATCAGTACGTCACAGTCGTCAATTGTTAATACAGACAAATATAAAATGGAGGTGATTAAGTCTGAGATTATAGTCCTGCATTGCAAGTACTACTATAAAGCTGCTGCTGCTGCAGCGACTCGAAGAACATTTGAAGTCGGAGGTGAAGGTGTCGTTAGAGAGCGTGTACCAAAACAGTGGTTCCGGCGTTTCAATAATGGAGACGGATACATTATAGTACATTATGCAACGAGCCTATAATGATAGTAATTAAGAAGCGAGTATGGATGTTTATGAAACGAGCGCAAGCGAGTTTCATAATTTTCATACGAGCTTCTTAATTACCATTATAGGCGAGTTTCATACGACTTTTTATGCTCGACCATATTTCTAACTTGAAATTACCGGTATCCAGATGTATACATTTTATTTGTATCTGATAAAATCGGAAGTGACCTTGTTCTAGGTCGTGAATTGTGAGATGTGCGCAGACGCGAAAGTATTGATTTTTTCCGAGGAACAATAATGTCATTGACCTTGTGTAATCCCGTTAAACTTGGTATAACCTTGGTTATTGAATTCGACATTGAAAAACGAGATGACAAATTGAATTTATTTGAATATTATTTACAATTAACGCTAATTATTATAGTAACAGAACATAACCTTCTGCGACAGTATTGGATTTCCAGCCTCCGTGACTTTTCGCTAATTCTCTTTCGATTGCATATCCAAGAATAATCGATACTTGCGGTTTTATAACGATACAAAGCTGACTTGTTATTGGCTGAACACCTGTAAGCTGAGTTGTCATTGGCTGAAAACATCTGTACTTTAATGAGTAGGTGTACTTTAATGAAATGCATTAAAGGACTGCTACCAGGTGTATAATTATTACATTTCGGCATGGTCGAGCATAAAATATTTTAACGTCCTGGGATATCTGAAGTATGCAATACTGAGAATACACGCAGACAAAATCCACAATAAAGGGCGCGTAGGTTGTCAGAAGGACTTGGTGCTTCAAAATACAATCCATCGCCACAGTAAGACGTATAGAAAATCATACTTACAGAAGTCTTAGATCTGTACCTGTATTCTTAATAAAAAATTATAAAATTTAATATTGAAGGTAACGATTAAGAAAGAAAAATGTTTCTTGAAGGAATAGGTGAAAGATCCTATAATAATAATAATAATAATAATAATAATAATAATAATAATAATAATAATACTAATAATAATAATAATAATAATAATAATAATAATAATAATGTTTTATTTTCGCTGGCCGAGTTAAGGTCATAAGGCCTTCTCTTCCACTCAACCAGCCTTAATCAATGCAATACATATTTAAATTACAAATATTTACACTACACTTAAAAGGTTCTGCAGTAATATTCTTCAGTTAAGGTTTAACGACTAGTAGACCACTTATTTACTTGAATTTAGATAAACCTATAAGGTAAAGTAGTAACTTAATTTATGAGCTAATTTAATTCAATGAATTATAATTAATTTGAGGTTTGAGATAGCTAGTAAAATGATGAAAATTAATTTAATATAAGCTTACTACAACTATGTTATAGGGAGAAAAAATAACATACAGTAGAACCTCTATTATCCGTGGTAATGAAGGGGGTGGAGTGAACGGTTAATCGAAAAAATCGGATAATCCGTACCATAAAAAGCTTTTTAAATTTCCTCCATGGTCTTTTCTTTTAATACGCTAAATATTGGATCAGAAGTTCACTAATTTAAGTCTTTTTTTTTACCATTCATGTTTGATTTTCCGGTAAGTCAGTTATTAAAACATTATTTATTGCACTTAAGTCTGGTATTCAACGACGGGTTTTTAATGGCCAAGAAAACTTATGACGACTGTCTGTGGAAAGATAGGAATAGTAGAGGTCTCATGTTGTAGATTTACAAATTTTATATTTTGTTTTTCATTAGCCTAAATCGCGCACAGTTGTAATTCCTATCTCGTATTGTGATGTGAGATGAACCACATTTTCTCCTTTCCCAAACGACTCAATTACTTTTTTCGTAGTACAACATGTTTTCTTTCGACACTTGTAGAAAACAATTTTGCATGGAAGTTAAACAGTTCGGTCACTCAAAGAGTAGGCCATAATGCGTAAGAGTAAAGGTTTGTAAAAAGAAAAGCACTCTGTAGAAAAAATTCGTACTAATATAATGTACAGTGCTTCATATTTTTTTCTGCGAGAGAGGAAGACAGTCGGATAATCCACCAATCGGTTAACAGGGTGACGGATAATCGAGGTTTTACTGTATATATAAATCTAAAGTATATTTCTATAATGAGAATATTCATGTAATTGCCATTAGAGGTTTTGTAAATCTATTTAGAGAAATTAATGATAATAATAAGAATGGACAGATGTTAGTTTCATTATATGTGATAAATATTAATCAGCAATTAATCTGTTAAGTAAGAATTTATGTAATTTTGACCTAAATGAGGTTATTGTCCAACAACCCCTTACATCACTCGTTGTTGTTGATGTAGGTCTTTAAAACATTCCAGTAAAAGAATCATGCACATATTTAACTAATTGTATATTTTATTATGTAAATGCTTCACGGTTGTAAAAAAATTATAAAAATATGACATTTTTACCGATAATTATTAGCTATTTTAATATTCTGAGTAGTGCTTTATAAAGTTTAATGTATGTGTATTAAGTATGAAAAGTTTTGTTCGTTTAGCTTTTATAGTAGCCGAGCTATAAAAAAAAATGAATTTTACTAAATTTTTGCAGGCCAATGGTATACCTCTACTCTTAAAGGACTTCATTTATGCATGTCTCTTGAATAATGGTTCAAGAAAATGAACTATAAACAATAACATGATTTGCAGCATGAGGAAGGAGTTAAATTATTGTGAAACGCGTGTGAAATAGAGTGAGGAATCACGCAGTATCACCTTCGTCACTCATTTCGAGACATTTCGCTTTCATCCCACCCGTCAGTCGAGAGTGCGACTTATCTGCTGTGTGATAATTGTCCTAAGAGAGCGGAATAAAACTGCTTCGTCATGCAACGTGCAGCAGATACGAAGTCAGCACAACGCAGTGCTGGTTGTTTGAAAGCCATCGTTCTACAGTCCCTCGACAACAATTCAATATGAGTTGAGGAAATGGATATATTTCTTCTGGTTCTTGGACCCAGCCATGACATACGAGTAGGCCTACAAATAATAAATGTAGCCACGTTCAACTAGTAGGCTAGCGGTGTCAAAGAGGACGGAAGCTTTGTAGTTTCAATAATTTTAATTATGTCGCGCTGTCCATTGTCGTCAAGTCTTTTGAAGGCCGCTCCAATACTCCACGCGGAGTGTATAAACCAGAGTTGCAAATTTTAGCAGTGTGTCTTGTTCTAGTTCACAGTGAAAATTAATTATATTACTTTATTTTATTATTCATTTATTCTATTTAATTATTTCTTTAAATAATTAATTTAAAATAAATAATCTAAATAATATAAATAATCTTCAAATTAACTCATGCTTTGAGCAATTAAGCCTAGCCCATATCCATGTTATATTAATGTATAGCAGCAACAAACAAGATGTGACAACGTCGCATTTTCATTTTATTATCGGTGCATGCAATAAAGACCTACAAATCTACAAAGGAATGCCTTACTTACTTACTTACTTACTTACAAATGGCTTTTAAGGAACCCGAAGGTTCATTGCCGCCATCACATAAGCCCGCCAGCGGTCCCTATCCTGAGCAAGATTAATCCAGTCTCTATCATCATATCCCACCTCCCTCAAATCCATTTTAATATTATCCTCCCATCTACGTCTCGGCCTCCCTAAAGGTCTTTTTCCCTCCGGTCTCCCAACTAACACTCTATATGCATTTCTGGATTCGCCCATACGTGCTACATGCCCTGCCCATCTCAAACGTCTGGATTTAATGTTCCTAATTATGTCACGTGAAGAATACAATCCGTGCAGTTCTGTGTTGTGTAACTTTCTCCAATCTCCTGTAACTTCATCCCGCTTAGCCCCAAATATTTTCCTAAGCACCTTATTCTCAAACACCCTGAACCTATGTTCCTCTCTCAGAGTGAGAGTCCAAGTTTCACAACCATACAGAACAACCGGTAATATAACTGTTTTATAAATTCTAACTTTCAGATTTTTGGACAGCAGACTGGATGATAAGAGCTTCTCAACCGAATAATAACAGGCATTTCCCATATTTATTCTGTGTTTAATTTCCTCCCGAGTGTCATTTATATTTGTTACTGTTGCTCCAAGATATTTGAATTTTTCCACCTCTTCGAAGGATAAATCTCCAATTTTTATATTGAATGCCGCTGCCTAATAATTAAACGAGGTAACTTTTTAACTCTAGGCACACAAACGTATTAATAAATACACAGGGTCGATGAAATAACAGCTAAATCCCTCACTGTCTGTAATGTCTGGACTTTAGAGTTCCTTTATAATGAGAGTTGTGACGTTGCATGGACTCTTTCTGATCCCATCAACATTAAAATATGCAATGATTTGATAGCACTGAATGACTAGAAAATAGAAAAACAAATCTCCTATGAGAAGTACAGATATTAAACATTACGAGTAGATACATAATTTAATAATGTAATATATTTATTATTCACTTTCAGAGAGGAACATATGTTAAGGGTGTTTGAGAATAAGGTGCTTAGGAAAATATTTGGGGCTAAGAGGGATGAAGTTACAGGAGAATGGAGAAAGTGACACAACGCAGAACTGCACGCATTGTATTCTTCACTAGGAACATTAAATCCAGACGTTCGAGATGGGCAGGGCATGTAGCACGTATGGGCGAATCCAGAAATGCATATAGAGTGTTAGTTGGGAGGCCAGAGGGAAAAAGACCTTTGGGGAGGCCGAGACGTAGATGGGAAGATAATATTAAAATGGATTTGAACGGGGTGGGATATGATGATAGAGAATGGATTAATCTTGCTCAGGATAGGGACCAATGGCGGGCTTATGTGAGGGCGGCAATGAACCTCCGGGTTCCTTAAAAGCCAGTAAGTAAGTAAGTAAGTAAGTAAGTAAGTAAGTAAGTAAGTAAGTAAGTAAGTAAGTAAGTAAGTAAGTAAGTAAGTAAGTAAGTAAGTAATATATTTATTATACAATAGGGTCTACAGCTGTGGAGTAACAGCACGCCTGACTGTGAAAAGAGCGGGCTCGGGTTCAAATCCTGGTTGGACCAAGTTATCTGCTTGAGGTTTTTTTCCAGGGTTTTCCCTGAACCCATTAAGAGCAAATGCTGGGTAACTTTCGGCGCTGGACCCTGGACTCATTTTCACTGGCATTATCACCTTTATCTTATTCAGACGCTACATAACCTTAGCTGTTGATAAAGCGTCGTAAAATAACTAATTAAAACAAAAATATATATACATTAGGCTTACATAAAAATTATTACTACAGCTGGTTTATCATTGAGGAACAAGGAAAACCTGTTACCTTCTGTTTACTAGAAGCAAAGTCATTTTATGGCTTACTGGATTATGCATTAAAGTAGGTCATGTCTGGTCGCATTGTCTGAACTTTCCTGTTAGATAATTATACACTCTGCATCGCTTTGGATGCCGGGCCACCTAGCAACAATGCAGCACAACAAATTCCCTCACATGTTCTCCATCCAAGCTCGCCCTTGGCTTACTTTTCTAATATAATTACCAGGGAACGGATTTATATGGACTAAAAATATATGAAATATGTAAATATATATGTAGTTATTTTTACCAAAATATGGAATTAAATATGGATTTTTACCAAAATATGGAATTAAATATAGACTTAAAATTATAAAAAAAATGACTATGTACGTTAAATATTGGTACATTTTAATCAAACTAAACAAAAAATATAATGGACGTACCTTATCTTCCAATGTAGTTTCAACAAAACACAATTTTTATTGTCTGTTACCATAACAATAGGTTACAAACATTTCTTTCAAGTGCTGAAAAGTGAATCTTCTTCTATTGTCTCTGAGGATAGATTTATACTGACTAAAAGAGCGTTCGACGTCACAAGAAGTAACTGGTACATAATTCAATTTCACAATGTCTGCTGGGGATAAGTCCAAGTTAATCTTCACTGTTGATTCACCACTCATCACAGCAACAACCTTTTGTAGTTCTTCATATCCAGGGTTTTTTGAAAGTACAGTGTCCACCTTAGCTCTTACTGCATCTGCAACTTTACCTCTACCACGATTCAGTTGTTCCACAGTACTATTTATAATTTCAAAACTTTCAGATAGTGAAAGGTGCCTATTTTGGAGACTTTTGAGCGTTTTTATGATGCATGAAAATGTATGCTGAATGTGAGCTAAGTCATTCTTCACACTTATGTCACAGGTAACTGTTTTCGCAGTATCAATTGAGACTGCATCTTCAGAGTCCAATGCAAGGAGAACATTGTTAATAGAGTCTATATGTTCGGCATAATATTCAACTGCTTCTAGCCATGTACCCCATCTAGTTAAAATTGGCTTTGGTGGCAATGGAATTTCAGGGTACATTTCTTTCAACACGTTAACTCTACTGGGAGCTTTGAGAAATACTTTTTTCACTGATGAAATCAACAAATCTACTTTAGGGAAATTGTCTCTGACCACTTCTGCCACACGATGAAATGCATGCGCCACACAAGTAAAATGAGTCAATTTAGGATATACAACAGATAATGCTTGTCCAGCTTTGACCATATAAGGGGCAGCATCGCTAATAAAGAATAACACATTATCGTACATAATACCCTTTGGCCACAGGATACCCATAGCTTCGTTGAACAGTTTAACTATAGTTTTGTTATTGCACTTTTCTAGAACATCACAATGTAAAAGAATTCGTTCAGAATATTGTTCACTTAACAAACCGATAACTACATTACCAACAAGTCTACCTTCTTTGTCGGGAGTCTCATCAATGGAAACCCAAATTGAACTATCTTTAATTTCATCTCTTATCTTCTGTATTGTCTCATCGTAGATGGATGGAGCATACGTCTTCCTAAGTGTTGACTCATCCGGGATTGTATGTTGAGTATATTTTTCAAGGAATTCCCTGAAGACCTTATTCTTTAGTTTGTAGAGAGGAATATCAGCAGAGATGAGAGAACGGCACAGGTCGATGTTAAACTCAGATCTTACATTCGATGTTGTTGGTTGTGTTAAAAACAATTGTCTCTGCTTGGAATTTAGTTGTTTGTTGGCCTGATGTTTACTAGTTGTAATGTGTTGTTGCACCAGGAACTTTTGTGTAGATGATACTGCACACTGACACAAATTACAAAATAATATTTTATTGTCAGTTGATAAACCATCTTCTTTAAATTCTGAAATGTAACTTGTTAGTTTTGATTTTAAATTGACTGAATGACGTACTTTTGGCATATTTACCGTCTTTATAGTATGATTTACAAAACTGAACCTATGTGTACTCTGACTGGCATTTAACTGTTGAGCTGCACAACTGAAGTCTGTTAAAAATTTTAAATTAAATTAATACAGTTTTGTAACTTACTTTCCCATTGTTGATAGGACTGCTAATTTTCAAATAACTCTGATGTTAAAGGGATTACTGAACATGTGTTTAAATCTCTATTGTTGAAATGTATTTTTAAAAGTTAATGGAATTTTGTTTTGTTTTATTGTTAAACCTAATATAATATGGACTGTTTTATATGAAATATGGAAAATATATGGAAATTAACGAAAATATGTACTAAACTCTAAAATATGGAAAAATATGGAAAATAAAAGTAGGATTTTTCAACCCTACACATTGTGAAACATAAAGATAATGCAAAATATAAATTATATTAGCTTTATAAGTAAATATGTATTTACATATAAATCCTTTCCCTGATAATTACATTTTGGTGGATTTTACGGTGGGGTGCATTAATTAAACTTCGGTACAATTTCACACAATGACATGATGATAAATTTATCTTACTTGTCGTTGATACCAGTGCACAGATGTGAAAAAAATACGTACTTAGTTTAGGTCCCCCCCCCCCAAATTTAATCCTACAAGTACCAGGCTACTGTTGAGCCCTTGCCTTTTCCACAGGTTTACAACAAATTACAATAAAATATTAACTTTTAACAGAAGTTCTAACCAAATTCTTCACCATAAGCGAGTGATGTCAAAGCAAGCGCATTTTTCTGACCTTGACGTGGTGCGCGGGCAGCAAGCGCTAAGTATGGAAACAGGAAGAGTTGTGTATATGAATAAGGAACCTGTTGGATTAAGAAAACAGTGGTGCACAAACTTCAAACGGAACGTGAAGTTTTATGTCGTTATTTTTATATGGCTTCTTTCTGTTTAATATTATCTATATTGTTTGTAAAACAAAAGAACTAACACTGATTTCTTAATATTGCACTTGTGTTTTAAATCTTAATAACATAGTAGAGAGTTAAGAAGGAATATTCACTTAAATTCCATAGTAGTATAATATTATACTGTATTAAGTGGATGAAACACATCGTTCATAAAGAAAGTGATATTCCAAAGAAAGAGATTGAGTATGACATGATAAGTTGGAATTTATATCGATGGTATCTTTAGCCTTACAAAAGTAATCAATAAACTAATCAAAACAAATTTACAGTACAAAGCAAAGTTACTTAGGTGCTGTATCTGTTTTAAGTGTAACTAATATTACATAACAAAACTCTTATCGCATTATGCTTTTAAGGTGATATTTGTGAGCAACTTCCTATCATCAGAATATTAAATTATTTTCTCGAAATCTGCTGAAGCTATAGAGCTGACATTTTTACAACACATGGGCACGTATCTTTTGCTTATGATGTAACAGTAGTTGCTTTGTTAATTCATTTCCTTACAAACAATTTCCATGCGAATATTTTCAAAAATTTCAATACACTATCTTCAGTAATACGTATATACGGTATATTAGATTTACGAAAACATTCTGTAAGGCTACTAAATAAATAGGCCTATACCTGAAAATTTTACTTTTTTATAAAACTAAGTTGAGAAAATATTTCTTTTGAATAAAACACTCAAACTTGTAAAAAAATTAGCATTAAAATTGAAACTTACATTCTTATAATGCACTTATACTTCTCAGGCAAATCTAAAAATTAACATGGATACAGTTTTAATAAGTTCTCTTCCCTTTATCCATTGAATCAGAGCTGGCCATCCCTGTATATAGCTCGACCAAGCGGCATATACCACCTCTTTCGTCTGTCTCTTTCCTTTCCGATGTAAAGCGCTCAGGCTCTCCAGGGCTGTAAAGCGCGCGCTTGCTCTTATGGGCATCAATTGACATGCCTGGTACATGGCGTTGAATATTGCGAGATCGACTCATAGCAGAACTGTGCAGACTAGGATAAATAATCCTCTTCTTTCAACAAGATGGTGCAACGGCGCATACCGCAAGAGAAAGCTTGACTGCCCTCAGAACCATGTTTCCTGGTGGACTGATATCAAGATTTCTTGACATCACTTGGCCAGCAAGATCTCCGGATCTGACTGTACGGGGCTATTTATAGTCCAAAGTCTTCCAGAATCGTCCGGTTACTACGAAAGAGCTTAAAGAACGCATACGAGAAGAAATAAGAAACACTGAAGAATGTGATGCATAACTTACGCGGAAGGTTAGACAAGTGTTTAAACTGTAATGGGGACATTTAACCCGAATTATTTAAAAAAGCAAACAAAACAGCTAAATTGCACACTTTGAAGTTTGTTTTTCTTGAATAGTTGACTTTGTGCTTCTTGCCATGGTCTTACAGAACCATTTTAAAATGCTGTATGAAAGTAAGAGCTGAGTTCTTATTTGAAGATTTATTTCAGAATAGAACAGAATATCGCAGATTTAGAAAAAAAATACATTAGCCACATTTTGCTCTGTATTTAAACTTTTAAACTATTCATTTGAAATTTTTAAGACATATTATGGAAACTCTAATGAATATTAATATTCTAGCGAACATACAAGCAACTGAATGATATATTTTTGAAGCAAAAATTTTGTGGAAACAATTTAAAACACTGAGATGTGTCAATTTTTCTCATTAACTAGTCAAGAATTTGAATGATTTTTTTCACAAAGTGTATACACATTTAATTTTGATAACTAGGATGATTTTCCTATGTTAATCTGGGAATGAGATTTTTTTTTTTTTTAGAAATGTGAACAATTACATTATTTACTTTTATTTAAAAAAATATATATACTGGGTATATACTTGTTTTGAAAACCTATATCGTGTCAAAAATGCATAGTATGAAAATCAACATTCCTACATACAATGACACGTTTAAGTCCCACAATTTCTGAACATCCAATATAAAATAAGCAGCCGGTATGTTAATTACTTGACTTTTAAAGACCATCCTCCCGTATTAACCTGATGTATTAAACATTCCAAACTATCTTTTAAATGTTACATTTAAACATTTCACCTCCGATTGAGGTTCTGGCTGATATATACATCTATTATCAGGCAGTACATCTCACTTGACGATATGTGTCAGAGGAAGATCAATTGTTTGTATGCATCTGAAGTCTGACTAGTGTAACATGTAGCTAGTCGGCGATGTATGCATTGGAGGGTGAAAGGAACTGGCCACACTACCCCATTATCTCCTCATCAGTGATATCTTATTGGTGTTATTTATTTAATTTATTTATTTAAATTCAAATATACAGAATAAAGAAATATAATTACAAAAACAAACATTGAGAAATACAAATAAAATAATACAAGCAATATAAAAAGAAGATACAGTAGTATATTAACAAAATTTGAGACCGAATGAGCAGCGCTCGTGCTCGGTCGCAGTTCAGATATATTATTAAAATAAAAAAAAAAAATAAATAAATAAAAACAAAAAATAAAATAAAATAATAATAATACTAATAATATAAATAAATAAGTAAAATAAAATAGGAACTAAAATATAATTACAGCGGCAATGGAATTAAGTATATAATATAATATTAACACTAGAGAAGAATAATATCGCACGTGAAAAGTAGGATTAATATATATTTCAAAATTATAGAATACAAATATAATATAGGTTGATTAATTCATACACATAGGCTATAAATTTATTTAATCAAATTGAAGATATTAACACGTTTCTAATTTTCTTGTTATATGTTAGTGGGTTACATGTTAGAAGTTCTGGGTGTAATTTAGTTAAAGCATTGTACAACCGAGGGCCAAAATTTATGCTATGCTTTAGACCAGCAGATGTGAGACATTTAGGTTCTACTAATGTTGAATTAATATTTCGTCTTGTGTCATAATTGTGTGTCTGTAATACAAACTTATTACGATTTTTATGATAAAATTTTAAGAGCGTATACTTATAAATTTGTTCAATATTAAATACATTAAATTCAGAATAAATTAATTTAGTTGGATAATCGAAACGTTTCTTCAAACAAATTTTAATTATTCGTTTTTGTAGTAAATTTAACGGACTAAGATTAATTTTTGTACTTCCACCCCAAACAATTATACCATATTGAATGATAGACTGAATAATGGCCAAATAAACATTTCGTAGAACTCTAATAGGTAAGTAACATCGAAGATTAACGAATTTATAAATTGTTTTACGAAGCCTCTTACAAAGATAAGTAATGTGATGAGGCCATTTTAAATTCTGATCAATAATGATACCCAGATATTTGACATACGTGGCTTCTTTCAAAGGTGGACATTTACAACTTTTGGGATCTAAACAATTTTCACTGTGTATTATTAGTCTATATTTATCGCTAAATTTTAAATTTTGAACACTGGCAGCTGTTAACGAAAAAGGAACTAAAGTTGATTTAGATATATTTAAAGAAAGGAAGTTGGAATTAAGCCATTTTTTAACAATGTTAGCACCTATATTAGCATTTCTATATGCTTCCTGCCAAGAAAAACCACTGAAAATAACTACTGTATCATCCGCATATGAA
This sequence comes from Periplaneta americana, assembly GCF_040183065.1. Classification (NCBI taxonomy): domain Eukaryota; kingdom Metazoa; phylum Arthropoda; class Insecta; order Blattodea; family Blattidae; genus Periplaneta; species Periplaneta americana. Next base: position 158,846,524 of record NC_091130.1, on the reverse strand, counting down.
TATATAGATCCATTAAATTTTTCTAAATTTATATTTAGCAGATCATTAACATATATTAGAAATAAAATAGGTCCCAAAATTGTTCCTTGCGGTACACCTATATCAATATATTTGTATTCGCTAAATTGATCTTCAATTTTGGTCATTTGCCTTCTGTTACTAAAATATGATTGGAATAATTTTAAAACTATACCCCTAACTCCAATAGTATGTAGTTTGTCCAAAAGTAAATTATGATTGATAGTGTCAAAAGCTTTCCGTAGATCCAAGAAAATACCCAAACATTTGTTTCCGATATCTAGTTCATTGATAATTTTTCCAGTAACATTAATAAGAGCATCATCAGTAGAAATATTATTGCGGAAACCAAACTGATTTTTAGAGAGGATTTTATGTTTTTCTAAATAATTTATTAATCTATTCTTTAAACATTTTTCAAGCAATTTGGAAAATGTTGGAAGTAAAGATATAGGTCTATAGTTATTTAAATTATTTTTATCTCCAGATTTGTATATTGGAATTACTATGGCACATTTCAGAACATCTGGGAATATACCTTGCACAAAACATAAGTTAAAAGTATGAACCATGGGTTTTAATATATATTTGATAATAATTTTGAAAGTATTATTCTTAATTCCATCTATACCAGGAGCAACATTATTTTTTAGCTTCTTAACCAAAATAATAATTTCATCTTCAGTTACAGGGAAAAGAAACATGGAGGAAGCTAAATGTTCATCTTGTGTCTCATTTTGTAGAGAAGAGTTAAAATTTGACTTATTAATGTTAGAAGTAACTTTGTGTCCTATCTCTGAAAAATAATTATTAAATTCGTTTGCAATCTCTTTTCTGCAATTTAATATTTCGCCCTTATCGTTTTTTAACTCCTTGATTGGCTGTTTATTTTGTACATTTACATCTGTAGCTTCATTTATAACTTGCCAGAATTTTTTAGGTTCATTTTTGTATCTATCAAATTTGGATTCATAATATTTAATTTTCGTTTTTCGAATGATAAGAGTTAACATATTTCTATATGCTCTGTAGTAATTTTTTAGTTGTACGTTACTTGGATTCTTTTTAACTTTTAAAGCAAGTTTGTCTCTTGTACGAATAGAATTAATAATGCCGGCCGTGATCCAGGGTTTTATTTTCTTGGATTTATTAGAAATTTTCTGATTACTGTTTATAATAGTATGTTTATCTATATACTTTATGATTAAATTGTAGAAAATTTGAAAACAGGCATTGGCATCATTACAATTATAGACCGACTCCCAGGTTTCTTTTAGAAAATCTGTAATCAAATCAGGATAATTAATTTGTTGCATATTTTGTGATGAGAGAGTAACAGACGGCCTGGAATTGTATTCATTGTTAGACATTTTTAATAAACTAAAAACAATATAGTGATCGGTAATAGCACTAGATAGAACGCCAGGTATGAAGCTATAATTATTTTGAGTTTTTAGAAATATATGGTCGATGCATGTGCCAGAAGTTATTGAAGGCCTAGTGATGGCATTTAAATAATTTACAAAACCATATTCATGGAGAACATTCATATATTTACTGCCAATTAAATCTATACTATTTTCTAATATGTCTATGTTTATGTCTCCAACAATAATATGGTTGCGACAACCTTCTAAATTGGATAAATACTGTTCTAAATTGTCTATGAAATCATTTTTATTGTTTTTAGGGGATCTATAAATGGCGGTGAAAAAAATTTCACTCTTATCAAGCTTAATCTTAAAATGAAGTGAATTACAGTGCTCAATTTCAGCTTCTATTACACTAATATCAATGCTATTTTTTAAGTATATTACTATTCCATCGCATTTATTGTATTTATTAACTTTTACCAATTTATTGTATCCATTAATATCATAGCCAAAATCGTGACATAACCAAGTTTCCGTTAAAATGATAATGTCAAAATCATGAGTGAAGCTTTGTAATAATGCACATAATTCCAGGAAATTTCTGTTTATGCTACGTATGTTTAAATGAATAAATTTGAAATCATGAAACGAGTTACAAATGTAATTGTTGCAAGAGGTGATATCGTTAAAGACAGCTGTTTTTAAATCGTTATTGTCACAGTATAAATTAAGTTGTTCTAAATGACCGTTTACTTCCATTATTGCAAGTAATATTACAAAGCATTACTACAATTAGCATGACAGTTTTTTTTTTTTTAATTATTTGTGAATTGTAATTATTATTGGGTACTGAATTCACAGTCTTTCTAAGTCAGAGACTGAATTTATTTTACTTACAGAACTGCTTTCATTTTCACGTACAAAGATATTACAATCCTTTGTCCATACAAACTTGTATCCCTTCATCTTGGCGACGTCCCTGGTTTTACGCAGCAGATCTCTGGTAGCCACGGTCAAATGGTCTGCTGCAGTGAATCTCCCTAGTCCCGCATGGTTTGGAAGCCGTTGTAGAGGGATTCCCGGACCATCACCTTCCTTCTTCGACTCCACCTTGTAGCACTGAAGCCAGGCATCCCGGCTGCACCTTTTGGAGAATCGGATGACAATAGGTCTCACTTTCCCCGGTGATCCTGATGGTAATCTATGGGCCACGCTGACATCATTGACTAAATTTAAGGCTCCAATTGAATCAGAAATTTGGTTCACTACTTCGTAAATTTTTTCAGATCTCGCTTCAGGAATTCCGAATATTATTACATTGTCTCTTCTTGAGTATTGCTGGATTTCTTTTATTTCGTAATACAAATTGTCGTTTTCATACTTGAGGTCTTTTATTTCTTTTTGTGCTGCCTTCAGTTCTTCTTGTGTTTGAGAGAGGTCTTGATAAAAAGAGTCGAATTTAGACGAAATGTAGTTTACTGACTTTTTAAGTTCCTCTACTTCTCCTTGTATAGATAGCTTGAAATTTTCAAACATGCTTCTTATTTCTGAAATAACTTGCCCGTTGCTGATTTCTTGTTCATTTATTACTATCCCATTTTCATTGTTTCTAATGGTATTGTCTGTTTCCTTCTCTTTCATCTTCTTTTCAACTTCCCCTTTCTCCGCCGTCTTCGTCGATTTATTCTTTCCCATTTTACGCCAACGGTTTTGTATAAGAGCTGCTCAACAATACGTCCTACTTCTTTGCTGTCTAAAACTGAACTGTTACTTATGATATTCAAACCTGTCTTCGGACAGCTGACTAAACAACAACTAAACATTGCCTAAAGAGAGAGACAAAATATCACTTTCACAACTCACTGTTACTTGAACAGCTGCTCTGATGTCTTCCGCCATATTTAACAATTTGTGAGATGAGTTAACTGCCTAAAATCCTGCATTTAAAGTTAACGGTCTATTAAGACAAATTAATGTTGAAGACAGAAAAATTACATTTATCCGCTTTGATAATGTAAAGTGAAACATAACAACACTGAAACGAGTATTGTAATGACCAACTTTACCGCACTGAGTGTCGTAAAGTAAAAATTTTGTTTGTTTATGGTTTTTATGCGAATGTGGTTTACTTAGGGGTGAAATGTTTTGCGAAACATCCAATCCTGGGATGAGACTGAAGAAATTTAAAAGTAAACGAGATGAACTCCTGTGGAGATGTCATTGGGAATTACAAGGTATTAAATGATAGCCACAGGAACGCCGTATCGTGGCACTTTGTGAAATCACTCGGATAACTGAGAAGATGAAACGGAACATCTCCAGTGAGGTCCATGGTAAAATGCTAATTTTACACCAATTTTGTTTTTAATTCTTTGGTCCAAGGAAAATACTAGTAAAAATGTTTTTTTTTTGTGAAAGACTAGTATTTTCCCTGGACCAAAAACGCAGTATAAATTGAGTAGAATTAGTATTTTATAATATATTATAAAGATGACTAATATGAACTTAATTTTATTGTTGTATTAATATCAATGTTGTATTGTTTGAACGTTTAATGTTACTGTGTTTAAAGTTTAGGTTTGGTTTGTTTCCTTTCTTTAACTTTATTTTGAATAAAATTTAATATACTGTATTGTATAGCAAAGGTGACTAATATGAGCTTAATATCATTATTGTTGGTTTTATTAAATTATACATGTTTATAGTACTATGTATTTAGTATTTTTAAGATGGCATACTTGATATAATAATCGAAAATATACAATATATAATCGATACTATGGAATACTCGGGGTGGGTCCTATAAAACATCTGTTCCTTTCGTTTGTTATACGCATTAATGGTAACATTTGCACAAGTCACTTTTCCGCTTTAAGAAATCTAACAATTGTATGTACTTACTGATGTCCACGTTTTTCTTCGATGAGATCGTACATCGCATCATAGAATAATGAGTCCATAGAGAACTTGATTTCTCCTTTTCACTTTTCATTGGAAAATTTGCCAGCATAACCTTTCCAGAAACATTCTCTACCTTTTTTTTTCTCACACCACTGTTCAGACGTCTCATATTCCTCTTCATATCTCTGTCGCTATTTTGTTGGAATTAATAAACCAATAGCAGCATTTTCTGCTAAGTCAATATCATTAACACTCATATTTGTAATATTTATATTGACTAGTCGGTAACAATACCGATAATAATAACGTTCTTCAAATGTTTTTCGTACAAAGCCCCCTATATGATTCGATCAGCTACAAAAGCAAATGTATATAGTTGGCCATAAAATTTTACATTGAGACATTATTTAATTTTACATTTTTTTATCAAATCGGATACGATACACATGTCGTAACTTCATATTCCAATACTCGACTGGTTACCAAACTCATAAAGTAAACTGAAACATTACGACGTTAGTATCGTAAATAACTACTAGTATAACGTTCTGGCAATACTCGATGAAACTGGCCATCAGTGTGGCATTGTGACCAGCGAATAGGGATTATAAAGAATGGACACTGAGCGAATTTTCCTGTGTTTTGTTTCTCTGTGCGCCAGCGTTTAGTTCCACTTTCAAGCGCTAGAGGTTAGTGTAATCGAGCATACGCTAAGATAATAATTGAGTATAGAGTTGAGACACAGGATCCAAACATCGCCTACCTTATTGCATAATCCAGTAACGCTTTGCTTCAAATAAATTTAAGTTAACAGCTTTTCCTTATTTCTCAATGACAAACTAGTAGTAAAAATATTTTTTTGTATTTCAGATATAATAAATTATATTATAAAATAATATAATATATTATAAAATTATGTATGAAATTCGTTTAATATTTGTATATAATATAATATAGGTTTTTACTTCTCATAAGAGTTTTGTTTTTCCATTTTCAGCGCTATCAAATCATTACATATTTTAATTGTTGTTGGGGTCAACGTCTCATCTCTCATTATAAAGGAACTCTAGAGTCTAGACATTACAGTTAATGACGGATTTATTATTTTATGGATCCAATTTATTTTATTTGAGTACATAATGTACTTAGATGTATTAATTATATGTGTTATATTTCCGCTGTGTCGACTGCTAGCTGGTGTGATGTCTTTTTTTTTTAAGTAGGTTATTTTACGACGCTGTATCAACATCTCAGGTTATTTAGCGTCTGAATGATATGAAGGTGATAATGACGGTGAAATGAGTCCGGGGTCCAGCACCGAAAGTTACCCAGCATTTGCTCATATTGGGTTGAGGGAAAGCCCCGGAAAAAACCTCAACCAGGTAACTTGCCCCGACCGGGAATCGAACCCGGGCCACCTGGTTTCGCGGCCAGACGTGCTAGCCGTTACTCCACAGGTGTGGACTGGTGTGATGTCAGCTCCAACTCTAGGGAGAAAGCAGAATCTCACGCTATAGCTGGCTGAAGGTCATTGAAATCAGTCCGGCTACATCAAAGGTACCGACGCGAAGTGTCCATTCTTTATAATCCCTATTCACTGTTGTGACCACATGAATAACATTATATTATGGTTCCTAATGTATAAAGCTTAATTTTTAAAATGAAATAAGCTGTGGAATGAACGTCGCTGCTGAACTTGTTGAGCGCATGAACGAATTAAGTGAACGCGGGAATGCTTCCCTTATCAGCCAGATATTTTTTCAGTGACTGTACATTCGTTTGCGTAAATGTGGAGCAATAATCTTATCGTCACAAGGGCAACCCATAAGCTCTCTGATTATGAAAGCTGCGGTTCTTTTCGGGGGTGTCACAGCAGGCCAGTGCGTTTTGTACACGGTGGTAAAAAAGAAAGTAACCGAAATATAGTACTTTGATAACATTTTCACACAACACAATACCTATCGCACAACTATGTGTTCTCCGCCATCGTGTATGACGTCATGTTCCATACGCTGCCTCATCATAGCGAACTGCTGCCTTGTTAGCCTGCATTGTGCGCAACTGTTTCAATGTTTTAACATGCAATGGCTGTGAAGCTCTGTTCTTTCAATACCCCCACACAAACACAATCGGGACTTGGTGCAGGATATGAACAGTCTTGAAACATACTGCATGTTGGAGTAGGCACCCATTCCCATGACCAGCATGGGAGGTCGCCCCTTCTTGTTGGAAAACTTGCTTGTCCATATCAAGATTGTTCAGCTCTCAAAATGTTTCACATATCCACACCTCTGCCATGAGTATATTAGCATGTCTTTGAGGACATCTGAATGAATCTGGTAATACACAACGGAATGTAATGTCATTATGAAGCCCCTATTATGCAATGTGTCTGGAATGTTTTCATGAAAGTTGGCAGCTTCTTCAAAAGCAAACAATGCTGTTTTTAATTGGTAATTTTACGACGCTTTATCAACTACAATAGTTATCTAACGTCTGAGTAACATGAAGATGATAATGCCAGCGAAATGAGTCCAGGATCCAGCGCTGAAAGTTACAGAGCATTTGCTTTTAATGGGTTTAGGGAAATCCCGGTAGAACATCCAAACATATAGCGATGCTGGTAAGTGGGAACGGAATTGGATTTTGATTCAATTGTTTTATTTTTCCAATACTGGTATGTTGTCTGGTTTTCTGTCTGTAGGTAGATCACACGTGACTTTGTTGTTGACTGAAATTGTATCTATTTTAATTTTTCAATTCTCTGAGAAGAAGTTTTAATTTTAACGCTTATTCCTCATAAATTTACGGATTATGGACAAAAACTTATATATATTTTAAATTTATTATTTAATTTTTCCTCTTCAAAATGTTATATCACATAAGAAAAGTCCACTGCAAGAATGATGGATGTCATTTGGAATACATTTTGCAGGAGAAGCAATTGAAAGTTTGAAATGCTTAGCGCTCAAAGCTTAACTGTGATTCTGATCATTGCTGGACAATGACTATCAGTGTTAATGCCATATAACTCTCTATGTAAATTCTATATGTCTTAAGCTATGCATTGACAGTCTTGGTTCGTTTTCGACAAGAAAGTGACATCCATCATTCTTACAGTGGACTCTTCATATGATTATTCTAAAATTATGTATATGTTAACTTATCCTTTTTCTGCAAAGGGGGCTTATATAGCTTAGTATAATTTTAATGCTTATTTTCCATTTAAAACGAATCTTTTATAAGCTTCTATTTCATCTGTAAAGCTGAGATTTTCAGGAATTATTTATTTCAATATTTTACATGTAGGCGTCTGAGACAATGTTTTGAAATACGAGTGTGTTGAATTTTAGAGCTAATGTACTGAAAATATTAGAAAAATGAGAATTGCGAAAAATTATTTCAGTGAGAAAATGAATTAAAGAAAAATTATTGTTTCAGCATAAAGTCTAGTTATGTGTTCATGAGCTGTAAAAATCAGCTGTCTAGCTTCAACTGTTTTCGAGAAAAAGTTGGTATGTAAGACATAATTTAACATTGTCAAGATAGGCAATTCCGTGTTATCTTAAGATAACAGAAAATAACTATTGTAGTACCGAAAATAAAAACAAAGTTGGAAAAAGAAAATTCAACCTGACAACTAAAAAATCACTATAACCCAGTAGCATATGGGCTATTCCATCTGAAATCGACCGAAATATAGAGAAAATTGACCTTGCTATTTTTAAATACAATGAAACTTTTTCTGTCCGTAGACAACTGTGATACAATGCTTTGTGCAAAGTTTGAGGCATCAGAACTTCATAGTGTTTAAATTAAAAATATTTTAATTTGTCGTATTTTCATAAAATTAGCAACTTTAAACTGTTGTGGCTCCGAAACCCTTTCACCCAATGATCAAAATCATGATTTATTTTAATGCTGAAAAGTTAAAGTTTATATTGACATGTAAGTTTTTCTTGCTTTTTATGGAAATGGAGAAATTTAGATTTTTCTTAATTAAGATACCTTTGCCCACGAAAAAATATTTTTAAAATATATGGTTAGATTCCGCATTGAAAGTACAAAATATAAACACGTATTTTTACTGATGGCACGTTGATAAGAAAGTATTCAAAAATCAAGTAAAGAAAATAAATAGTACGCGCGTGAACTAACCAGCTGACTGTGAGGCGGGAGCTAGCCTAGGCAAGCAAGGCCAGGAGACATAAACACGTGATGTTTCGTCTAGTAGCGCATAGCTGGACTAGCTTTATCACAGGTTTTCATAAACACTGGAGTAAAATGATGTCCAATGCTCGCTTATCTTCAGCTCTCGGCCAGTGCGTGCGGTACTGCCCCGTTCAACTCCAGGCGTGTGAAAATAATTTATTTAATACCCTCGAAACTTATTGCCGTGACACTAAGCAAACAATGCCAAATCTCTCTTAATAATGCAAGGTTTTTTCTCAATATCTTTTTACATTTTTACAAATGGGCAAAAAGCCTAAAAGTAATTAAAATCAGATTATCTGTCTCTCTGTATACAATAAAAATAAGGATTACTTCTTAACATAACCTACCAAATGTCAGCTTCAAAATGAGCTCTCGTTCAATGTTCTGCAGTAAACGGTTCCAGAGTTCTGAGCGCTGAAAGAGGCTTGTTTTTATAAAATACGCTAAATTTGTCGCTCAACAATACGAAAACCGTTTGACTTTCGATAGTATATTTTTGAAAACGCACTCTCCTCAGCACCTTGTATAAATAGGGGAAAAAATAAGAGTATAAAAAATGCGAGGTTTTTTACTGATCGATTTCATATGGAATAGCCCTATGTAGTAATGGGGGGAAATGGTTGGCTTTCACACTTAGTCTACAAAATTCGAAGACCCGGACTGTACTCATAAGGAAGCACTTAACACTTTTCCTGATTCTAAAGTAACACGAACATCTTCATCTGCGGCAGACCAAACTTTCAGAGTAGCCAATGTGTAGCGGATACTCACTGCCTCTGCCCATGCTGCAGTCGTTCAGGTGTCCACCACGCACGGCCGTGAATGACTGACTGACGCAACACGTGTCAGACACGCGGAGAGACCAACCGCAGCTCGCTCGTGCGGAAAACTTCCCGCAACTCGTGGCAATTGTTTGCTCCCACAATCGAGGTCGCTACCGTACTGCTTGCTCTGTCTCGATGCACATATCGAACACCTGCTGCTCTCATCCCAGGTCGGTGTAACTTCAATTTAATGAAAATGCATATTTAACACAATTTTCGTTCGTTAAGGAACTTGCTGATAGTGGTTCGTTCCGCTTTTTTCTCGTTTACGAAATATACTGACTTCGAAATCATTGCTACTTATACCGCTTCTTGAGCTCACTCGGATCCTCCTAGCTCCGTGACACCGTATCACAGCTCTCGCAATAATGCTCTAGTCCAGCGTTTCTCAAACTTTTTGGAAGTAGGGACCACTTTTTTAAGTCAGAACAGTTCCGCGGACCACCTTAGTCTTGTTCCCTTCGAAAGCAAATTTATCATTTTTGTAGCATATTTTAATACCAGTATACTTATATTTTTGATCGGGACGAAATTGAAATACAAACTGCTGAGCCATTTATACCCGAACCCACGCTTTCAGAAGTCGAAATTGCGATAGAAAATCTGAAAAAGTACAAGTCTCCATGTATCGATCAAATTCCAGCAGAATTAATACAAGAGGGTGGAAGTGCATTATATAGCGAAATTTATAAACTTGTGCTTGCTAGTTGGGAAAAGGAAATTGTACCAGAACAATGGAAGGAGTCCATAATCCTACCTATTTTTAAGAAGGGGGACAAAACCAACTGTGGTAACTTTCGAGGAATATCACTTTTGTTGACGTCGTACAAAATTTTGTCCAATATTCTTTTGAGAAGATTAACTCCGTACGTAGATGAAATTATTGGTGATCATCAGTGTGGTTTTCGGCGTAATAGATCGACTATTGATCAGATTTTTTGTATTCGACAGATAATGGAGAAAAAATGGGAGTATAAGAGTACAGTGCATCAGTTATTCATAGATTTCAAAAAGGCATATCGCTCTGTTAAGAGTGAAGTTTTATATGATATTCTTATTGAATCTGGTATTCCCAAGTAACTAGTTCGATTAATTAAAATGTGTCTCAGTGAAACGTACAGCAGAGTTCGTATAGGTCAGTTTCTGTCAGATGCGTTTCCAATTCACTGTGGACTGAAGCAAGGAGATGCACTATCACCTTTACTTTTTAACTTCGCTCTAGAGTATGCCATTAGTAAAGTCCAGGATAACAGAGAGGGTTTGGAATTGAACGGGTTACATCAGCTGCTTGTCTATGCGGATGACGTGAATATGTTAGGAGAAAATCCACAAACGATTAGGGAAAACATGGAAATTTTACTGGAAGCAAGTAAAGCGATCGGTTTGGAAGTAAATCCCGAAAAGACATAGTATATGATTATGTCTCGTGACCAGAATATTGTACGAAATGGAAATATAAAAATTGGAGATTTATCCTTCGAAGGGGTGGAAAAATTCAAATATTTTGGAGCAACAGTAACAAATATAAATGACACTCGGGAGGAAATTAAACGCAGAATAAATATGGGAAATGCGTGTTATTATTCAGTTGAGAAGCTTTTATCATCCAGTCTGCTGTCAAAAAATCTGAAAGTTAGAATTTATAAAACAGTTGTATTACCGGTTGTTCTGTATGGTTGTGAAACTTGGACCTTCACTCTGAGAGAGGAACATAGGTTAAGGGTGTTTGAGAATAAGGTGCTTAGGAACATATTTGGGGCTAAGAGAGATGAAGTTACAGGAGAATGGAGAAAGTTACACAACACAGAACTGCACGCATTGTATTCTTCACCTGACATAATTAGAAACATTAAATCCAGACGTTTGCGATGGGCAGGGCATGTTGCACGTATGGGCGAATCCAGAAATGCATATAGAGTGTTAGTTGGGAGGCCGGAGGGAAAAAGAGCTTTGGGGAGGCCGAGACGTAGATGGGAAGATAATATTAAAATGGATTTGAGGGAGGTGGGATATGATGATAGAAACTGGATTAATCTTGCTCAGGATAGGGACCGATGACGGGCTTATGTGAGGGCGGCAATGAACCTTCGGGTTCCTTAAAAACCATTTGTAAGTAAGTAAGTATACTTATATTTTAAAATAGAATTTATTGAAATTAATTAAATTAAATTAATTTTATATTAGTATTAAGTAATTAAGCTAATGTTAATTGGTAGAAGAAAATTCATTTTTGTTTCTTTATAATTCAAGGCTATTAGAGTTTGGATAATCTTTAACTTATTAACTAAAAAAATGTTGATACATTAATAAGATGGATGAGCCTGCCGATTCTTGCACAGTTGTTCTATATTTGGACGTATGCTGGTAAACTTAAGTCAGAGATCGTCACATACATCGAGTCGATTTCGGTAGCCTACTTTGTTTTTATTAGAGTTAGTGATGAAAATCCTTTCTCACACAGATACGTAAAAGCAAACTGAATTATAATCTCTAAAGCATCGTTGTACAGTTCACTATATTCTATTTTCATTTCTAATGCAGTCCAGAAATTAACCATAGCTTCCGCTTGGAATTTCATTTTAAGTCCGGTGTCATTAGAGAGTTCAATTAACTGTTCTCTTTCATTCAATGAAATTGTTAGTTTCAATATCTCAATGAAAGTGATCACGAACCCATGAAAATTCATCATATTTACTTGGAAAATAACTTTCAAATTGTGACGTCAGAGTTGTATTATTGATGTACGACGTACAATAAGTGCCCATTTCAATGTGCAGACGGGTGTCGGTAAAACTGTTAAGAAAGTCATAAGTACATGGAAATATTCGGTCCTCTGTTATGAATTCGGGTGGTGCCTGGTTGGATTACAGGCGCGGCGCCAGATATGCAGGGAAACATCACATTCATAGTGCTTTAAATCCCTCTTTTGTTGTTGAGAATAGAGTGGGAAGTCAGTAGACGGATAGGGTAATAAATTTCATAAAATGTCAGTACTGGGAGAAAAAGTGAAAGACGATTGCCATGTGTCATTTTCAAATTCTGAGATTTTCACTGATTGAGAGTGATACGCAATTGGTTTGACTTTTATTTTCTCTTCTGCCTTTTTTGAAGGACCACAAGGGCAGAACTCGAGGACCACAGGTGGTCCGCGGACCATAGTTTGAGAAACGCTGCTCTAGTTTATTTTCTTTCCTCTTAACTCACATTAATAGAGTGCTGTTGTTGAAATACAAATTCAATTTGAATTTAAAATAATTAAGTATTAACTTTGTGACGCCCCTTAATATGATAGCGTGGATTCGAAATGAAGTGGTCGGAACAAAGAGCCATTGAACAGTACAAACATTTTATATAGGCTGGTTTCTCACACTCTTCTGTAACACACAATGTGCACCGTTGTTGCAAGGACGTTATCAAAGTTTCTCACAGGTTTCTCCGTCACATATCCACACCTCTGCCACTCGTATATTAGCATGTCTTCGAGGACAGGTGAATGAAACAGGTGATATACAACGGAATGTAATGTCATTATGAAGCCCCTATTGTACAATGTGTCTGGGATGTTTTCACAGATAATTTTATGTTTGAAATAATCTCCTAGCCTTCGAATTACAATTTTATATTGCCTAAAACTTACAAATTAAACCAAACCCTTTAACTCTATTAAATATAGAATATAATCTAAATTTAACAGACGAAATACTGAAATCGAAAGTAAACACTGAAATGCTGAAACAATTGTCTTTACAGACAATTAATATTAGGTACCCTCCACAAAACTGGCTTCATTTATACACCGACGGATCCTTGATCTCCAGAGAACAAGGTGCCGGTGCAGGTGTTACGTGCTGTCTCTTCTCACTTTATAGATCTCTTGGGTATGGAACAACAAGTTTTGATGGAGAAATCATTGCAATAAGTGAAAGTCTCAGGAATCTTCTATGCCACATCAATAAATTTAAGAATGCAGTTATATTGCCAGACTCCAAAGCAGCTATTCTATCAATAGTCTCTAAACACACACCTTCATCTCAAACAGCAGAAATAACTAAAATGCTCTCTCAATTAATATCACTCAATAAAAGAATTGTATTCCAATGGATACAATCCCATTGTGGAATCCTGGGAAACGAGAATGCGGATGCTTTAGCAAAGAAGGGCAGCACTGCTACTTACAGACCTGTTACTAAATCTACGTATTACTCTGTGAAGAGATTTATTAAATCTACATACTTAGACTTCAACAAACAAAATTTGATAACTCAATCCCAAGGGAAAAAATGGAACTCTCTGCATCAAAATCCACAGTTAATTCCCGATTTACCACGAAAATCGTCTGTAGCTGGATTTAGATTGGCAATAGGCCATGATTGTTTGGCCAAACACCTGCATAGAATTGGAATATATCAGTCCCCTAACTGCCCATTGTGCAACCCAAACCAAGAAATGGATTCGGAACACCTCAAAACCTGTGCTTCAGTGGCTGGCCATGATAATATCTTTGAAAAATATTGGAGTGCAAGAGGTCAAATGACTTTATTGTCAAACGCCTGGCATTAGAAAACAACAACAACATATTGCCTAAAAAATATACAACCAAGGATTGCAAAAATCTTGTAGTATTTGGAGGGATAATTTGTGTTTTAATTGTCTTGCTATGTAAAGTATTGTTTACTTTTCATTAGTAAATATTTTTTTATCCAATGCCACCAGGTTGTCTTTTCGACATTTCTGGTCTTCTCTCCTGGCTGTGGCTTAGTTGTAACCCACTTCTGAGGTTGGGGCGCCTGGAAGGCGGAGTTACATTACCCCGATGATGTGATAGGATGATTATGATAATGTAGTGCCAGGAAAGGTCCTAAATCTAAACTTAACCTAAATTCCAGACCATGGACGAACACAGGAATAATCCCCTTTAAGGAAAAATTCCTGTGCTCTAACCGGGAATCGAACCCGGGACCTCATGAACTATAGCCAGAAGCTCTGACCACTAGACCATGAGGCTGGTCTCATTAGTAAATATAGTGTCATCTATCTGATCACTCCAGGAGTCCAGAAGTAGTAGTGTGTCTTTCTTAACATCTGGGAGAAATACATCTCTTAACCATCTTCTCACGTGATTTTTTTGTCAGTTTACTGGAACTACTTGCATCTACCACGACATAAAATTACTTATCTTTGTCTACACATTGTTTTACTTTAGGTACAAATTCGCCTTTGGGTTCTTCGAAGTACATGCACAGTCGTGTTCCTAGACTTCCAGCTGCATACCTATAGATTTCGACGGTGTACGAATGGGTGACAGATGCTATGGATTGCTCTATTACTCTATTAATGTGAGTTAAGAGAAAAAAGAAATATACTAGAGCAGTGATGTCAACTGATTCCCATAGCAGCAAGCGCGCGCTTTAGAGCCCAGGAGAGCCTGAGCGCTTTACAGCGGAAAGGAAAGAGACAGACGAAAGAGGTGGTATATGCCGCTTGGTCGAGCTATATTCAGGGATGGCCAGCACTGATTCAATGGATAAAGGGAACGGAACTTATTAAAACTATATCCATGTTAATTTTTAGATTTGTCTGAGAAATATAAGTGCATTATAAGAATGTAAGTTTTAATTTTAATGTTCATTTTTCACAACTTTGCTTTTTTATTCAAAAGGAATATTTTCTCAATTTTTTTTTTTACAGAGAAGTGAAATTTTCAGATATGTTTGTTTAGTAGCGTTACAGGTACTAAAAAAATGTTTTCGGAAATCTAATATATCGTAAATTGTATTAGCCTAGTGAAGATAATGTATTAAAATGTTTGAAAATATTCGCATGGAAAATGGTTGTAAGGAAATGAATTAACAAAGCAAATACTGTTACATCACAAACAAAAGATATGTGCGTATGTGTTGGTAAAACGTCAGCTATATAGCTTCAGCAGATTTCGAGATAATTTAATATTCTGATAACAGAAAGTTGCGCACCAATATCACCTAAAAGCATAATGCAATAAGAGTTTTATTATGTAATATTAGTTACAGTTAAAACATATACCTAGACAACTTTGCTTTGTACTATAATATTGTTTGGATCACTTTTATAAGGCTAAAGATACCATCAATATTAATTTCAACTTATCATGTGATATTCAGTGTCTTTCTTTGGGATAACACTTTCTTTATGAATGATGTGTTTAATTCACTTAGTACAGTATAGTTGTAGTTATTATGGAATTTCTGTGAATATTCCTTCTTTACTCTTTATTATGTTATTAACGTTTAAAACACAACTACAATATTAGGCTAAGAAATAGGTGTTAGTACTTTTGTTTTACAGACAATATAGAAAATAACAAACAGAAAAAGCCATATAAAAATAAAGACATAAAATTTCACGTTCCGTTTGAAGTTTGTGCACCACTGTTTTCTTAATCCATCAGGCTGCTTATTCCTCCTAGCATACCTAGCGCTTAATGCCCGCGCACGACGTCAACGTCAGAAAAATGCGCTTGCTTTGACATCAATGTACTAGAGCATTAATGGAAGAGCTGTGATACGGTGTGGCGGAGCTATGAGGATTCGAGTGCGCGCAAGAAGCGGCATAAGTAGCAATGATTTTCAAATCAATATATTTCGTAAACTAGGAAAAAGCGAAATGAATGACTGTCACCACGTTTCCTAACGAACGAAAAGTAACTTAAATGTGCATTTACATTAAATTCAACCTAGACGACCTGGGACGATTCCCTTGTGAGTGATACACTGACTACATCAAGATGAGGAACTCCAGTTTTTGTTTTAACTGTTTTGAAATAATAAGTCAGTGTCGGGATCTTGTGAACGGAGAGTTCATATCCGCGTTCGCCTTTTTTGCATATCGTGCGATTCCCCCCCCCCCCCCGTACCAGAGGTGTAGTAATCGTGCGCATTCTCCATTCCTCCAGTTGAAATAAAGGCAACTGATTCATTAAACAAGTTCTTCCTTTCTTCCGTGGACGTGCAACCCATACGAAGCCCTGAAACGTTTTGCATGTTTCTACGAAAACAGAAAAATACCTCACAATGCACCATATAAATTGAGAAGTCCTAACACTGAAATAGTGAAAGCATTTTTGGATAAAAAAGGACGGTCAGAGGTAAAAGACTTTACCAAAAACGCAACAAACTATTGATTTCATCGACTTTAATTTAACGAAATTTAACCAACGGTTACTTAGTTTCGTCTGTGGGATACTAGAGGACAGCTTAAGAAATAAAATAAAAAAAGAGAATCTTCGTAAATAGCTATGACAAAATAAAATGTAGTTATATTTTGACACCTTTCTGATTACCAATCAATCCTCCTTAATAAATAAGAGCTTGGTGGTAAGTAATTTTATTATCAGAGTTATCAAGTGAAGAGGATGCTAACGTGTATTTATAGGCTAATTGATGAGTTAATGACTGAATTTGGTATAATTTTCCTCTATTCAATACCTAATTCCCTCTTTACCCTTTCCTTTCCAGTCCTCTGACTGAACTCTTACTTTCTTCGACCCCGACGGCATTAGAGCATTCGAGGCCTAGGGGTTCATTTCCCTTTCCTTCCTCCTCTTTCTACTTTTCTGTTCTTAGTGCTGACCTGCTATGGCACTAAAATCGTCCTCCAGTGGCTTAAGGAAGGAAAGCTGGTGATCAACAAGATCTCCCAGCTAGGTCCAATGGACCCGTCGACCAACAGCAGGTGTGGTCCTCCAGACATTCTAGGGGTTGTGTGTGAATGAAGTAGCCACCAAAACGTTAAGATATGGTGTTCACTTAAATCGGCTGCAACTTGTTATTTAAAGATTTGTTAAATTTACATACTTAGACTTCAACAAACAAAATTTGATAACACAATCTCAAGAGAAAAAATGGAACTCTCTGCATCATAATCCACAGTTGATTCCCGATTTACCACGAAAATCGTCTGTAGCTGCATTTAGATTGGCAACAGACCTTGATTGTTTGGCCAAACACCTGCATAGAATTGGAATATATCAGTCCCCTAACTGCCCATTGTGCAACTCAAACCAAGAAATGGATTCGGAACACCTCAAAATCTGTGCTTCAGTGGCTGACCATGATAATATCTTTGAAAAATACTGGAGTGCAAGAGGTCAAATGACTTTATTGTCAAACGCCTGGCATTAGAAAACAACAACATTTATAGGCTAAACCAATTTGTAAAAAATTGACTACTTATGTACAAAAATTGCCGTGTTCTACTGGAGATATGCAGAATAATGTGCATTTTCAAATGCCATGAAATACACGGATGGTGCAGAACTGAAAAGCTGTTGCGAGAGTTGCTACAAAGGGAAGTAATCAACAGCTCTTAATTATGAAAGCGACCGGTCCCAAATTTGTGTGTTTAGTTTTGCTCGTCAATATCGTCATTAATAGAGACGTAGTGTAGTGCTACACAAGATGACAACAACCAAGGTAGAATAAGTTTATTGTGTGTTTGAATTCGCGCAAACGGAACCCTTTGTGACAGAGTATATCACAGTTTCACTTGGATGTTCGACAGCGTTGGATCGGGCGTGCAGCAAACAATTCAGTGTGGCCTCCGCGATCCCCGGACCTAACACCTTGCGACTTCTTTTTTTGTGGGACAAATTAAAGACTCCGTGTATGTCGTTCCTTTGCCAACTGACCTGAATAATCTGAGACGATGAATCGAAGCAGCAATGGAGTCAATGACAGAGGACATGCTTGCACGATTCTGAGTCTGGACAGAACTAGAGTACCGTCACCAACGAGAGTCACATTGAACACTTGTAGTGCTGGTAAAAAAACTTTGACAGTTAATGTGTTGTTTCGATCCAATAGAGTTGTTTTTAATATGTTCACTTTTGAATCAATCAATCAGTCAATCAATCAATCTTCTTAATGTATCCAGCTGTTTGCAGACAACATAAAATCCACTGTAGTCTATTCAGTTGTTGTTTTTCACGAGAAATGAGGGGTATTTTGATCGGTGTTCATTATAGATGCCTGTTGCTAGTAGCCATAGTTGGGGTGTAGTCAATATATACTGCAGGGCTGTGTCTTCTGCAACTGGTACTGATGGTTTTAATTTACTTCTTTTGTGGTTTATGGATGGACAGTATAGAAGAATGTGTTCCAGATCTTCATCATGATTATTACACCACAGACAAGTAGGATTATCAGAAATGTGAAATCGGTGTAGTGACAATGTGACCTGTTCTGGCTCTTGTTAAAAATGTTTGAACATGTCTGGGCAAGTTTTTGTACATTTCCAGGTCATTTGGTTTCTTTTGTACAGACTGTAAAATTTTACCTTGTCAGAAGAGAGCCAATTGTTGATCCATAGGTTTGTGAAATGAGATTTTACTGAAGCAAATAAATAAATATTAATTAATCACTATTAATTTTGCACCATCCTTTTTTAATCACGGTGTATGCCAGTGTTATCTTTTGTGTACGTTAGTGCTGCTGAACTTTTAAGAGTTTGAATAGATCTATAAATCCGAGGTGAGATTATTAACGCCAATATTTAGATATAGAAAGTTAACTAAATTAAGACGAACTTACTCTATCAGACTGCATATTAATATTCAATTTATGTCAGAAAACAAAGAAGTATCAGTACATATTATTTCAATCATATGCTAGGAAAGCCTACATCTTGAATTATGTGAAAGATATTTTAATGTTGTCCAACAGAGACGAGGAAAAGAGGAATCATTGGATTAGTCGTTATAGGGGCAGATCGACAGACCGATGGTAGTGATCAGTGGCGCAGCATGAAATTTTGAGCAGGGGAAGCTAACTCAAGTTGTCTTTCATGCGATATGAGAAAACGTATTAGAAAAATACAGTCTTAAAATAAATATTAGTCAATTTCAAGTCAGCATTCGAAGATAGGTTGGAACCTCGTAACACCAATAAGGCATGACCTCAAATGGTACGGAGTGAAATATGATTTCACGGTTTACACATATCTCTAACAAATAGACACGGTCATTTGTTTTTTAAATCGCACTTTTGTTCGTAAGTCAGTCTTGATAATAGAATTGTCCTAAAAAATTCAAGTAAATTGGTGTCAGAAACTGTTATTTCGCTCATTATTTATTATATCAGCCACAATCCACAGTAACACTTCAAGAGAACACAACTGACGAAAAGGGATAACTCGGAAACTAAATTATTTTCAATGTAAAAGCTAGCTTCTTGCGAGCCTTGCGACCAGGGTAGTTTAGTTAGAAAGGGATGGAAAATCTGTGGAGTAGGTTACACAGAAGAAACCAGTCTGCTTGGAAGCTGGTGTGTGCAGGCTTCTTGTTTACTGCTGCATCACGAATCATCCTGAGCTGCCGCATCACAATATTTAACGCATAAATATAAACTCTGATAAAATTAATAAATAATTTTGTTCATAAACTGCAGGTTTATTATGAAATTATTATTAACTGGGGAAGCTGAGCTTTTTAGCTTAAATTGACGCTATGGCACTGGTAGTGATGAAGGACAACAGTTCAGTTGTGATTATTCGTCTTATGTCTGACTGATGGTTCTTACTTCGGAATGCTGTCTTCTCTACTGGCACTGGCTCCAGAGGTGCAATCCACTCCTCTTGCACTTTCTCCAACTCGGGCTGGCAGTGGCAGTATAGTTGTGGCGGCTGGTAACACGTCACAAAGTGCTGCTGACAGGCACAGCGGGGTGGTTCTGCAACAGAAATTCCACATCCCTGCTGACATTCGCTGACTTGTTATCTTCATCCCACTATCTATCCATTACCACTACATTACCATCGTGTGCGGTTGGAATATCTTTTTCAATTCAAAGGAATCGTTAAACACATTACTACCGTGGCTTATTTTTGAACGTCCCGCGCCGTGGCGTCGTGGTCTAAGGGTACGTACACGTTGGAGCAACGATAAACGATAAAAGAAATGAGTTAGCGACGCTTTGGTATTATCAAAGAATCAAGTGTTCATATCGGAGCAACGAGGTCACGGGAAGGGAACATTTTGATTTATCAGTAGAAGATATTCTATACATCCACTCAATGGAATAAGATATATAGGAAACATCAGCTGCCAAGTTCAAGGTTAATGTAACTTAAATACGTACAAAATTAAACCCGTTTCTCATCCCAAAGATAGTATGAATTCGTTGTGTTGTGATTGGTTCTTGTGATCACATAACATATGACCAATAAATACACAACTGTTCAATTTGCCAATATCTACAATAATTAATTTAATACGCCGAAATAATAATAAATCGATTAATATTCGGATATATTGATAACCACCGCTAATTATACAGATTAATATTATCTTAGTCAGAGATCATATGAACGACAAGAGCGAAGAAAATGGAACTTATCTTTTTCGTCGCTTTTATCGTGTATCTTCGCTTTTATCGTTACTCCAATATGCACACCTCAATAACAATGCATGCTTCAATTCTCTCTGATATAGCATCGCTGCTTCTTTTATCGTTTATCGTCGCTCCAACGTGTACGTACCCTAAGGCATCTGCCTAGGACTCGCGTTACGGAATGCGCGCTGGTTCGGTTCCTCATGGGGGAAGAAATTTTCTCATGAAATTTCGGCCAGTGTATGGGGCCGGTGCCCACCCAGCATCGTGATGCACTTGGGGAGCTACGATAGGTAGCGAAATCCGGTTGCGAATACCAGCTATAACGACTGGGGGGATCATCGTCCTAACCACACGATACCTCCATTCTGGTTGGATGATCGTCCACCTCTGCTTCGGCATGTGGGCGTGAGGCCAGCAGTCGGCTGGTCGGTCTAGGCCCTTCACGGGCTGTAGCGCCACGGATTATTATTATTATTATTATTATTATTATTATTATTATTATTATTATTATTGGTAGATCAGATGGCTACGGACTGGAAGGTCCGGGGTTCGATCCCAGGTCGTGACAGGATTTTTTCTCGTTGCCAAACTTTCAGAACGGCCCCGAGGTTCACTCAGCCTCCTATAAAATTGAGTACTGGGTCTTTCCCGGGGGTAAAAGGCGGTCAGAGCGTGGTGCCGACCTCACCACCTCATCCTAGTGCCGAGGTCATGGAAAGCATGGGGCTCTACCTCCATGCCCCCTAAGTGCCTTCATGGCATGTTACGGGGATACCTTTACCTTTTTACCTTTATTATTATTATTATTATTATTATTATTATTATTATTATTATTATTATTATTTAACTAGCTACAAAGTATTACTGTATTCTCAGCTACAGAATTTAAAGATTTGTTATTCATTTGTATTGAGGTGTTCATTGATCTTTGAAATGATCTTTTGTAAAAGATCGCATGACTTGGGATTTTGAGAACTTTTATAAATTCTTGTTGTCTCTAATTTCCAAATGTATATAGTCCATAATTATTATTAGCACCAGGAAGATACTCGTAGATCATCGCTCGATAGGGGACTGAGGGCGTAAAGTATTTATACAGGGTATGTAAAAAGTGCCGTAGCGCATAATTACAGTTAAAATTGAGTGAGGGGAATTGGAACAAAAATCTCAGACATGTCAAACCTTGCATTTAGAAATGGATACTGCTTTTATAGAAACAAATTAATGTTTTTGCGATCTTTGTTGTGCGAATTATGGCGTCATTGAGAGCATTTATAAATGTCAGCCTATAGATTTTTTAAATAAATAATCTCAAAGAGCTTACTTTTATGTATTAATTCATTTGTTTTGTATAAAAACACAATGCTACGGTTACTATAGTAACGATTTAATTGCTGGTGCATTTCGTTAGTCATTGTGTTATGAAAACAGTTTTATTGACGAAATCGACATGAAACTAGATGCTAACAGGAAATGATCTTTGTGCGAGATCGTGCGTATTTGCTTGCTTTCCGCACAAAACCAATACGCGGTAAGTGTGAAATACCACATTCAGTATTCCCAACCTAACACACATAACAATTTCCCTCTTTTTACCGCTTAAGCGCCATATTCATTTTACTGCTTTAGGCTTTTAACATATTATTTTTAGAGACGTTTAACATAGTAATAATTATAAATTGGAAACTTATCACTGCAATTTCACCTAAATTGCAATGTTAATTATTGTTTTTAAATATTTGCAAAAATTAAGTAAAGTCTACTACTCCACGAAACTTATTGCATTCCTGATACAAGTAACATTAAGGAAGCCGTGAAAAAATTAACAAGATTCCAGATGCCGATGTTATTACTGCAATATGTTATATAAATAATATTGTTAAAATATTAAAATGAAAAATAAATCATTACATAACCTTACCGTTTGTTTTAAGTTCGCATTTATAGACTGGGGGAAAAAAAAGACAGATGTATATCACGGCCTGCTGGAATATAGTAAACACAGAAAACATTTTATAGCAACAATGTTGAAGATAGATATTTTAGTTTTTAAAAGTTGCCGTCATTGAACAGAAACGAAGATGGAGGTTTCATTGCAACTAATTAGAAATTCCTCTTTCAGATATGTAATAAACGATCTTCGCACAAAATAATGTACGATACACGAGCGGTATGTTTGTTTTCATGTTCTCAGAAATTAAAAAAGCTCAACTACGTTTCGCTTTTTCAATCTTTTCCTCGACCATGAAAACGTCAACATACCGCTCTTGTAACGTATATTACTATTTTATGTCTCTGTAATGTCCATGTTCCCTGGATTTCGGTTCTGTGTATTCTACTGAGTTTCGTTAAAAAGTGTGCATACCTCTGTCACCAAACCCTATCATCACCAAGATCTCATTTCCAAAAAAATAAGCGCTAATGAGCCCCATCGAGCTTGAAGATCCATTTAGTCTTCAATCGGACTTACCGATACACGCGTACACGACGCTCGCACGACCGGCGTGACACGCACAGCAGTTGTGGTAGTGACAGTCCATGACGGGGAACTGCATGCCTGACTCAACGCATTCACCTGTGGCAGAGAAAAGATTATTGCTGAGCGTGAAAGTGAAGATAATAATAATAATAATAATAATAATAATAATAATAATAATAATAATAATAATAATGATAATGACTAGGGAGCGGATTCCTATGTAAGTAAATATTCTTTTTGCGTGTGATAAAACACAATTAACAAAGTTAAAAATTCCGAACATGAAGTTTCAAGTTTAAAAATCGAATTTTATTTCACATAAAAACACATATTTTCACAAAAAATTATGTAAATACATATTTTCAGGAAATCTATTATAAACACATAAATCTTGGAGTTTTTTACTTAAATAATTTTTTACAAGAACTTTTAAATATTTTAAAACTAAATCAATTATGTCACTCAGAAGTACGTTATCTTTTTTAAGAATTCTTGGTTGCTTCGTGTTTCTAAGCGCTGTGTGGTGTATCCGTGATCCATTTTCGTAATAGTATCGCCTCAAGTTCTCAGAACTGCTAGGCAGCATATCAGTGTTATTATTAGAGAATAAATTAACATGGACAAGGAGGAGAGATCTTTTAACACAAAATTAGGAATGTTTATTGTTGCTGAAGATGATTTCATTCCGCGCTTTGTTTGTGAAACACAACAGATAAGAGCTCGGGTATGAACATTATTTAATTTAAACAAATCTCTCTCTCATGTCTATCAAGTAAGGCAATATATCTTGTTGTGATTCCCTGTTATCGGGCTTCGTCAATCGATATCCTTCAAGATATACTGAAAGATGGTTATTTAAAAAAAACGATTTGGCTTTCCTATTAGCAAATTTAAGCTTTTTGTGTGACACCATAAAAACTCGAAACGTCCGAAAACCTTTTGTCTGAAACAGGGAGGTGCGTGCCGTGGAAATTAAACTTGACTCGCTACCAGGTTCAGAAGCACAATTACTAAGGGAGAAATTCCAGAATGTGTTTGGGAAAAACAGTGGATATAAAAAATGTGTAAAGTTGGTCAAGTATTGGAGGATGTGCCTGTAGATGAAATTGACGTTATTCAGAGATAATCGGCATGCATTTGTGATGGAGATGACCTTTGCTGTTCACTGCAATTCTCGGCCAACTACTAGCATTCAAGTGTGGTTGGTGAGTACCTAGTAACATTTTTTTTCAAGCTAAGTAAGGTATTTTTGTCATATTAAAAAAAAATATTTTTTTAGGAAATATTTTCGTACTTTTCAGCACATAAAAATAAATATATTTAAATTTTTAGCACATAAAAGGCTGATCCCTAATAATGACATTATGACATGAAACAGGAAAGATATCAGCTACAAAAAACAGTCTAAATCACAAGTCTAAGTCACACTAAGATGAGCTTGCAAACCTCTAATACATTAGATTAGAACTCACTGGGCTACATTGGAATTGTTGTTGTTCCAATGCATAGGCACTTGAAATGAAGTCATTTGCCGTCTCGCACTCCGATGTCTTTCGATGTGTTCTATGTTCATCTCTTCATTTGACTCACACACTACACAGATGGATGTACGGGAAATGACTGTCCTGGGCAAGTGGCTTGCCAGACAATCCTGACCTGTTGTCAGCCTCAACAGCGCAACAGCAGATTTCGTGGGCAATGGCGTAGGCACAATTACAGGAAATAAGTTTTAAAGAAACTTTTGTTATGTAACATTTTTCATGAAAATCAATAATAAGGGAGATATTTCGATTTATTTAATTCAGCCCCCTTTATAACCCCCCCTTTAAATAAAGTATTTTGAATGGCATATAGCCTAAAATCTAAGTTACAACAAACTTAATTTATATTCCAATTTTCATATAAATCGGTTCAGCCATTATCGCGTGAAAAGGTAACAAACATACAAACAGACAGACAGACAAAAATTTCAAAAAAACGATTTTTGTTTTCAGGGAGGTTAATTATATATGTTAGGGCCAATTATTTTTGGAAAATCGAAAATTACTAGAAATTTTTCGGCTACAGATTTATTATTAGTATAGATTATGTTATCCATATAGAGTGTTAGTTGGGAGGCCGGAGGGAAAAAGACCTTTGGGGAGGCCGAGACGTAGATGGGAAGATAATATTAAAATGGGTTTGAGGGAGGTGGGATATGATGATAGAGACTGGATTAATCTTGCTCAGGATAGGGACCGATGGCGGGCTTATGTGAGGGCGGCAATGAACCTCCGGGTTCCTTAAAAGCCAGTAAGTAAGTAAGTATAGATTATGTTACAATATATTTATTAATATTATGTTCTAATGGAACTTATTCATGAATTTCGTTATAAAATCTTTGCAACATAATTTTTAACAAATTTTAACTTGTGTTTAATTTTCCATATTAAAAAATGCTATATATATATATATTTGTAATGATGGATAAGACTCTTTACATAACAGGAAAAATCCGTGGAAACAAAATATATTGGAATAGGCTATATGTAATTTCTTTTTAAAAAGTTAAAGGAGGTTTAAAACCGGTAACCCCCCTCCCTTGCGTACGCCCCTGATCTCGGGGTTAGTCAATAAAATCTTCCACGTTTTATCGTTTGCTCCATCCGAATTTTGTTATTTTCAGGCAGATCTGAGTTTACTTTTGATTAGTTGTTTTACAAAACAAAATGGAATCCATTATTAGATAGTTGTCAAATTTCAGTGACCTTTTAGCCAAAGTCTGGTATTTCATTTCCCTTTAAATCAGAATGGAAAGGAATTCACTGCGAACGAATGTTTTTTTAAGGTAATACATCATTTTTCTGTAATCCTGAATTTTAGCCCCTTTTCTAGACTGTTGTGAAATTTTATGTAGCTTATATGACTGCCCCTGAATCTAATAATACGACAGCGCTTTGGATTTCTTTTTTTTTTTTTTTTTTTGCAAAGATATGTAAATAGTGCGCAGTAACTTCTTCAAAATTTGTTGTATATTTTCCTACAGAACGGTAAAATGAAAATAGAGGACATGTTCCTGTTCCTCTTGAACGTGATGTAGAGATCTATCTATATTTATACGGTCTTACTAATAAAAACTCTATATACAGACATTTAACTGTCTTATAACTTATACAATGAATAGCTCGTTTATAAGTCGTGTGTAAATTCCTTACTAATAATCACTACATACGTCGTGTATAACAGTATAACTGTTACACAGCTACGTCATAGTTTACTGGATCCGGTAGAGCGCTCTAGTGTGGCGTGTTAAATATCGATAGTACAACTAGCTCTAATCGATTACCACACTACATTTTGGTC
Organism: Periplaneta americana; assembly: GCF_040183065.1. Taxonomy (NCBI): domain Eukaryota; kingdom Metazoa; phylum Arthropoda; class Insecta; order Blattodea; family Blattidae; genus Periplaneta; species Periplaneta americana. Next base: position 158,820,006 of record NC_091130.1, on the reverse strand, counting down.
AAAGAGTTCAAGATACAGCAATATTATTCTAATAATTCTATGATCTTTGGTTTGTTCTTCTTTGGTTACTAGGCAACCGTCATCATATAATGACAGTCGATACGAACAGCTGTTAGAGGGGCGGCCATTTTTTCTCTATATACAACGCTTAAACAAGGGGTTTCGTGTATATAACTACTGCAAAGCAATTCCCATTGTATAGTTACAGGCTGTTTATACGTCCATAGCTTATTCAAGGTTTATTAGTAACGTTCTCTGTCTCAACTCTGCATAAGTCTCGTATAAAAACTATACACGGTTTATTAGTAAGACTGATAGAATATAATAGGTAATACATGGGCAATAGCAACAGGCATCTATAATGAACACCGATCAAAATACCCCTCACTTCTCGTGAAAAACAACAACTGAATAGACTACAGTGGACTTTAGTGGACTTTATGTTGTCGGCAAACAGCTGGATACATTAAGAAGATTGACTGATACGTGGGCAATACCTGCTTCTCTGTAGAAATGCAAAATGTGGACAGACAAATGAAGAAACAAATTATATTTTTAAAAGAAAACAGCCACATGCAGTACATACATGGCAGGACGACTAACTGCGGCCGGAACGGGTCATGACCAAGGTTGCCAGATGTCCCGATTTGGCGGAACATGTCCAGATTGTCATATAAAAGTCCCGAGTCCCGCTTCGATTCGAGACGGGACGCAAAAAGTCCCTCCTTTACAGAATTAACATCACTCGAATAATTCTATCGTTACGTAGAACTATTTTCTTCTTACTTACTTACTTACTGGCTTTTAAGGAACCCGGAGGTTCATTGCCGCCCTCACATAAGCCCGCCATCGGTCCCTATCCTGAGCAAGATTAATCCAGTCTCTATCATCATATCCCACCTCCCTCAAATCCATTTTAATATTATCTTCCCATCTACGTCTCGGCCTCCCTAAAGGTATTTTTCCCTCCGGCCTCCCAACTAACACTCTATATGCATTTCTGGATTCGTCCATACGTGCTACATGCCCTGCCCATCTCAAACGTCTGGATTTAATATTCCTAATTATGACAGGTGAAGAATACAATGCGTGCAGTTCTGTGTTGTGTAACTTTCTCCATTCTCCTGTAACTTCACCCCTCTTAGCCCCAAATATTTTCCTAAGCACCTTATTCTCAAACACCCTTAATCTCTGTTCCTCTCTCAAAGTGAGAGTCCACGTTTCACAACCATACAGAACAACCGGTAATATAACTGTTTTATAAATTCTAACTTTCAGATTTTTCGACAGCAGACTGCATGATAAAAGTTTCTCAACCGAATAATAACAGGCATTTCCCATATTTATTCTGCGTTTAATTTCCTCCCGAGTGTCATTTATATTTGTTACTGTTGCTCCCAGATATTTCAACTTCTCCACCTCTTCAAAAGATAAATCTCCAATTCTTATATTTCCATTTCGTACAATATTCTCGTCACGAGACATAATCATATACTTTGTCTTTTCGGGATTTACTTCCAAACTTATTTCTTTACCTGCTTCCAGTAAAATTCCCGTGTTTTCCCTAATCGTTTGTGGATTTTCTCCTAACATATTCACGTCATCCGCATAGACAAGCAGCTGATGTAACCCGTTCAATTCCAAATCCTCTATTTGATCATGTAATTTTTGTAATTGTTTTCTCTGATAATTATATCAGTCACTTTAGATATACATTACCAGCATAATCTAGAAACTAAAATACATCTATAGGATTAACAACTACGTAGCCTACTGGTATGTATCAAATAGTAAATTATTATGATTTACTTCCATAACTAGTATAATACATTATCTTCAAGCCGTGCTCATTATTTCAGAGGCGCACTACATTGAAGCTTTTCTAAGAATTGTAGAAACACTATCTGTTCTTTGGTACACGATAGCAGAACCTGGAAATTTCTAAAGCAATGTGAGAGAGAGCTAACATCAGCAGAGATGTTCATGGAAAAAATAGCAGGCTACTTCTAGAGATAAGAAAAGATGCGCACACTTAACTATGAATATATCAAATAATATTGATTGAACTGATTTTATATATGCACACTAATGTACACTACCAAAACAAATTACAACAGTACAAAGCCTTTTGATGGGAATCTGTAGGACTTACAAGCTATAGACGGGAAGGTTAACAGACCATGTTAGGCTTTGTAGAAGGTGAGGAAGGTAGTCTTCGTAAGAAATGTCGCATTCTTAACAAATCTATCATTTCCTCGAAGTATGCAGAATAAGAAACATTTTATTCTTTAACTAGACCACACAACATGAGCTTTGCATTCAGGTTATATAGGTATGAAATAATGAAACTTACAGTTACTATAGAAATGTTAAATATTTGCGTTTCAAAGAAGTACATAACCTCACTGATGGCTACAAAACAATATGAATGCACACGATTTCACATTACAAAACTTTCTATAATACTCGTGAATGCTAGTATTTAAGTACTGGTAATGAATTAAATGGTGTAATTTAATAATTATGTAATCAATTCAGTAGTACTTACGGTTTATTTTTGTGGTTTTGTTTTAAAAGCTTTTTCTTCGCTATCATTACCTACTGAGACAACAATGTAAACAAGAATTTCTCATTTTACGAGTGAACTTTTACGCATGCAATTATTAATAATGAAAAGTGCATTCACACTTCAAAGAAAATAGTTGTAAATACAAACCCAAAATAAAAGGCTTGTACGAATGCTATTATTTACTTTACACAGTTACTAATAGAGTAAAATCTCTATCTATGTAAAGTTGTGTCATTTATTTTGTTCGCCATCACATTATTCCAAGTAACTATTTGCAATCTAATTATCATAGGTAATATCTCTCGAGTTGTATGCATTATATTGAATTTTAAGATGACATATCAACAATTTGTTGAATATCTATCCAAGGATGATCAAAGAGCTCTACTAAAATATTGTCAAAATAATCAGAAATATAGCATTAAATTTAAAAGGAACGCAAAATGAGGCGTTCAGAAGTCAACATGATTAACTCCTTTTCCAAAGATTTTGAGATATTCAAGGTTAAACTTAAACACACACTATTAATTCTGTGATGTAGTCGAGAAGAATACTGCAGTCTGTGGGCTTTTTACTGAACTATGGAGCAAATCACATTGACCACTGAAAATATGGTCAATTTAAGGGGAGAGGATGGTATTTTTTAAAACTTTTTTCCTATTTGGTGTAAAATATTAATTTTTTGTATGTAGAGAGCTCATAGCTGTAGCAACTCAACCAAAAATACATATTTTGAAAAAAAAAATTATTTGGGGGCCCAGATTTGAAAAAAATATACCCAATGCAGGATTTTACTAAAACCGATATACCAAAACCATTTTTAAAGATAGATTCACCCGTTTTTGCAATGTACTTGCAAAAGCATGCTCTACAAACTGTCAGTAACAGGATTTTGATATGAGACCCTACGTTTGTAAAATAATTAAAATTTAATAACACTTTTCTGAATTCCTTTCTTGCAAACAAACGGACGTAATTTTAAAATGAAATCAATTAACAAAATTCTGTTACAGAGAAAATTTTCCTAATAGTCTAAAGAATGTGTGTTCTAAATTTCATGCATGTATCTTTAATAGTTCAGAAGTTATATCCATTTTTGTCTGGCAATGAAGTAAAAAAATGAAGTTACCGTAAACCGATAAAAGGGGTCGAGTGATTTAAAAATCCATAGCGCAGGAAGTTTAACAATGGCGTCTCAACATCCGATAAGGGCACAAATTCCCACAATTATGCTATGCATTCCACACAAATCACAGAGTATTTTAAAGTTAGCAACTTAAACATCATATTTAATGGTAATATAATAATTGTTGTCTTCTCTTTATTATTTATTTATTCAGTTATTATTATTCTCAAAGTAGTCTTATTCAAATAAATTCAATTGGGCATGGTTCCATTTCAATTAGCCTACATCTAGCGTTTATAAACAAATGAAGTGAGCCTCAGAACAAAGATAACACACAGGAAATAAGGGTCGTATTCATAAACAAGGCTGTGGATGAAGATTTTCCGAAGTCTCGTTTATGTATACGACTCGTAAGTAAATTTTAGTGTGGGAGTAGAAAAAGTTTATTGCGTTTAAAAATTTTATTCATACTTAAAATTAGTACACTTATAATATAAGAATGCAATGACTGTCGATAGTACAGAATGTGTGTTGAAACCAGAATGATTCGCACTTGTAAAGCACTGACGTTCGTCTATTGGAGATCAATAGCAAAGAGCAGGAGTATACGATCGCATGTACGATAAGTAGGAGTGGTTGTCGCTCAGACACTGGGTGTTGTTTCCGAGGTCTGTCCCTGGAATGAGGTCTTCATTTGGGGCAATTCCTTGCGCCGCCATCTGGTCTCGAACCTGAAAGAAACCACAAACTCAGTTGCTAGGTTACCGACGATGCACTGGAGTGATATAAATTATCTACCACTAAAATGGCCCGTAGCATATTTCATTTTGTAATGCAGCTTATCTTAATATCGATGATGTTTTGTAAAAAGGGTGCTATCAACAAAATCAGAAGACCTAAAAAATGTTTAAAAATTTATTCTATAAAATACTTTGTGCGAGATCGTGCGTATTTGCTTGCTTTCCGCACAGAGCCAATATGCGGTAAGTGTGAAATACCACATTCAGTATTCCCAACGTAACACACATAACAATTTCCCTCTTCTTACCGCTTAAGCGCCATATTCATTTAACTGCTTTAGGCTTTTAACATATTATTTTTAGAGACGTTTAACATAGTAACAATTATAAATTGGAAACTTACCACTGCAATTTCACCTAAATTGCAATGTTAATTATTGTTTTTAAATATTTGCAAAAATTAAGTAAACTCTACAACACCACAAACGTTACTGCATTTGTAATGCAAGTAACATTAAGGAAGCCGTGAAAAAATCAAGACTCCAGATGCCGATGTTATTACTGCAATATGTTATATAAATAATATTGTTAAAATATTAAAATGAAAAATAAATAATTACATAATCTTACCGTTTGTTTTAAGTTCGCATTTATAGACGGGGGCAAAAAAGACAGACGTATATCACGGCCTGCTGGAATATAGTAAACACAGAAAACATTTTATAGCAACAATGTTGGAGATAGATATATTTGTTTTCCAAAGTTGCCGCCATTGAACAGAAACCAGGATGGAGATTTCGTTGCAACTAATTAGAAATTCCTCTTTCAGGTATGTAATAAACGCTCTTCGCACAAAATAATGTACGATACACGAGCGGTATGTTTGTTTTCATGTTCTCGGAAATTAAAAAAGCTCAACTACGTTTCGCTTTTTCAATCTTTTCCTCGAACATGAAAACGTCAACATACCGCTCTTGTAACGCATATTACTATTACCTATTTTCTTAATATCAATATTTACAGTAATTTTATAAGCCTCAGTTTTTCATACATAAAGGAAATGAGTCGGAGGAATTATTTATAACCATTTATTAATGTAAAACTACAAAATTGTTGGTAACGGCCTTCTTACAAAACACTGTCGATATATATTTTAACTTTTGCCTTCTCCAAGATCTCTCCCAAACATGCTTTGGCTTTTTCGGGAGCGAATTAATTGTAAATTATGTGATATTAAATTTTTATAAAAGAGCTCAAATTATTAATAATTATTCATTCATCATCTTTAGTTAAAGCGTTCATAAGTAATCAGATTATATTTGTTGTTCAAAGGAAGTGTTCAAATTATTAACCGATATCAAATATTCACAAGTAGGCGAAATGTCTGGTCATATGATCACCGCGCCCCAGGATCATTTCTTGGGAAAACGGCATATTTTACTACGCTTTATCAACTGAAAACGGCATAAAAAAGCCAAGGTATTGGCTGACTTTTCGAGGGCAAAGCCCCAGGAAGTTCATGTGTGTAGAGCTTATCATAGAGAGCGTTGTAAACAGCTTTTTATTAAAGCAGGTATTCTTATCTTGCCATCTATTTATGTTGTGGCTTGCCCTCTGTATGTTAGGGATGATCTTAAAAAGTCCCATGACATTCATGGTCATTTTACTACTAGGAATTCTAATACATATTTGGATGAATTTAAATGTTCTATTTCGGAGAACAGTTTTAAATATTATGTCTGTAAACTTATTCAATACTCTTTCTATTAGAATTAACAATTTATCAAAGGGAAGGTAAAATCCAAACTTTATAATGTGAATTTAATATTATGATATTGTGTGGTCATGTTCTTTTTTTTTTTAATTATGACGGTGCCATAATATGCTGTAATGTCACTTGGTGAATTAAATAAATCAGTCAGTTGCGCGCAAAATAAGTTTTTACCTGGTATGAATGCATCAGTTACGCGCGCTGTGACGGTCAGTTATACATCAGTAGCGCGCAGCATTTCCCTTCCCATTTTACAGAGACTTAAGATTCTCTGTGCAGCTGATGCTGTCGACAGGTATGGTAAAATACTTCTTACCATGCTGTAGCAGTAACTTGGTGAAATTATTGTCAAGAAATTTAAAATATTTGTACATACAACATGAATATTATTACTAATTAAAAAAAGTTTTTTTTTCTTATAAAAATAACAGATGCTGTTGAGAAAACGTAGTGTACTGACATTCCCGTGTTCATATTGAGAATTGTGGTCTACAAGGTATAGTTTGTGTTTTTTGTGTACAGGACTGACTCTAGAAATGTTACCTTTGTTATCATTTTAATACACTCGATTGTGTTTGAAGAAGTACTAGTGTTAACAAAATCGTAAATATGTGGACTAGGGGAGACTGTTGTACCTTTGAACATTTTTTTTTTAACTTTTGCTGCTACCTAGAGGACTCAAACTGAAGTAGATTGTAGAGAAAGCCGCTAAGTAGCTCTGGTCGTAGTTTCAGTTTGATTTACTGCAAAGTGTGAGTTCCGCAGACAAAAGAAGTTTTTTTTAGTACCAAAAGTAAACATTTCGTTCATTGATGTGTGTTTTCTAACACAAAACCAGATTGCATTTGTTAATATCTTTCAAGTACGGTGTGTTCCCTATCATCTGATGAGCAATAACATATTTTAATTTCCATGACTCTCTAGTTTTCGGAGCCATATTTGTTTAAACGTGCACCCTGTTGTACCTTTGAACACAAAACATCTTGTACCATGGAACATGTTCCAAATTACACGATACTATTGGTTTTTGTTTTTCTTTTATTTTAAGGTCATGTCACGAAGTAAGTCTGGAGTTAAGAGGCCCCCAATTGATCCGGATGTCTTGAAGAAAGCTGTTGGAGCAGTTATTGCTCCTCCAGGAAATAAAATCTCAATCAGAGAAGCCTGCTCTGGTTTATGATGGCAAATACATTTTAAGTATGATTGCCAGCTCTTACAACTATATTCCCACCTATATTCCATGTGTTCCAACTTACAAGAGGGTATGTTCTAAGGTACATGATCCTGTTGTACTTTTGAACATATTACATTTTATTTTTCCTATCCTTAATAGATCTGTAACACAGGAAAATACATACAGGAAGTTGTAAAGGAATCTTCAATAATTATTTCAAGCGTTTTTTCATTTAAAAAATTTCATTTCCCAAAAATAAAAAAAATAAAATGTGAAAAGTGTTTAAAGGTACAACAGTCTCCCCTACATTCTGGTACGTGTTCGTTGTTTTGTTTGACAACTAAAAAGTCCGCGCGCAACTGATGTGTTGTACTATTAACAGGTTTGCGCGCAAATGATGAATTTTTAATCTCTTCGAACGCAACTGATATACGCCGGTCCCGGATGGGTGCTACTCTTGGGTTCACATTGGTCCACTGTGCGCCCTATACGGGGTGAATCGTAAGTACTGTCATTAATTTCAAGGGGTTGTTCTTTGAGATATTTCAAACAAAAATGTTTAATACAATTTTGCTCGTTTTTACTTCCTTTTCGAGATGAAAACTGTTTTATGTGTAACATTTCATAGCGTGTTTTGGGAAGGGTATTGATTTAATTCCCAATATCATCAGTCAATTTAAGAGAGCAGTGTGTCATAATAATACTTACTTACTTACTTTTAAGGAACCCGGAGGTTCATTGCCGCCCTCACATAAGCCCGCCATTGGTCCCTATCCTGAGCAAGATTAATCCATTCTCTATAATCATATCCCACCTCCCTCAAATCCATTTTAATATTATCCTCCCATCTACGTCTCGGCCTCTCTAAAGGTATTTTTCCCTCCCGCTTCTCAACTAACACTCTATATGCATTTCTGGATTCGCCCATACGTGCTACATGCCCTGCCCATCTCAAACGTCTGGATTTAATGTTCCTAATTATGTCAGGTGAAGAATACAATGCGTGCAGTTCCGTGTTGTGTAACTTTCTCCATTCTCCTGTAACTTCATCCCTCTTAGCCCCAGATATTTTCCTAAGCACCTTATTCTCAAACACCCTTAACCTATGTTCCTCTCTCAAAGTGAGAGTCCAAGTTTCACAACCATACAGAACAACCGGTAATATAACTGTTTTATAAAGTCTAACTTTCACATTTTTTGACAGCAGACTGGATGATAAAAGCTTCTCGACCGAATAATAACAGGCATTTCCCATATTTATTCTGTGTTTAATTTCCTCCCGAGTGTCATTTATATTTGTTACTGTTGCTCCAAGATATTTGAACTTCTCCACCTCTTCAAAGGATAAATTTCCAACTTTTATATTTCCATTTCGTACAATATTCTAGTCACGAGACATAATCATATACTTTGTATTATGATAATACAATGATAATACATGATTAAAATAATTTTAGTTTTGTCCTTTCAATCATTTATTATCATAATACACTGCTCTCTTAAATTGACTGAGCATATTGAGAATTCAAGCAATGGCTTTCCTAAAACACGCTATAAAATGTTTCATATAAAACAATTTTTATCTCAGAAAGGAAGCAAAAACGAGCAAAACTGTATTACACTTTTTCATTTCAGATATCTCAAAGCATAACCCCCTGAAATTAATGACATTACTTAGGTTCACTCTGTATATGTGATGATTGTTCCAATCCAACAAGTACCTTAGGTGGTGTTCATGAATCTGATGCTGACAGGCAGGCCATCCTGCCTCAGCCCTATGGAGCCAGGTCCCATCCTATAAGCTGCAGAGTTGTAAGATTTTAAACCACATGTCAACATCGGAGACATTCATGCTACCCCAAGAATTGACCCCAGCCTAATTTTATCATTGCAGAGTGTTGGTGGAATGATGGAAGTACAACGAGAAATATTCTGCATGACGTCTGCTTGTCCACCACAAATTTCATCATGGATCAACGGGGATTGAACCCGGACCGCCTCGAAGGAAGACCAGCCACGCACTCATTATCTGCAGATGTGAGAAAGGTGAGAACGAACGTTCACTAACCTTTTCAATGCCTTCCAGAACCCTCAGAAGGTTCAGACCTGCGAGTTTCTGCAGATCCTCGACAGTCCACTCGGGCTCTCCAGGACGGCGGTCTGCCAGGCGGTCGAACAGGTTCGGGAACTTGGACACGTCCTCCAGACCGACTGGCACCCTGCAGGACAACGAACAAAAGTCTTCAGAAATGTGTTGCTTAATTCTCTAGCCTCAGAGCGTTCAGCTTGGCTCCCGGCCGGAAACGAGCACCAGACATGATTGCATGTCCGGCGTAGACTGCTTGGGGTTGGCAACATCTTACTTACTTACTGGCTTTTAAGGAACCCGGAGGTTCATTGCCGCCCTCACATAAGCCCGCCATTGGTCCCTATCCTGAGCAAGATTAATCCATTCTCTATCAACATGTCCCACCTCCCTCAAATCCATTTGAATATTATCTTCCCATCTACGTCTCGGCCTCCCTAAAGGTCTTTTTCTCTCTGGCCTCCCAACTAACACTCTATATGCATTTCTGGTTGTTGTAGTCGTGCCAGAGAATCAGTCCCATTCCGAGGCTTATTTGAAGGATTCGTAACAAGCTGTTTTTTTACGGTGATGGGTTGTTAGTCCTGCGCCCAACCCCCAAGCTGGAGGACCACCCCTCATCGGCTGTCCGCGACTGCTTATTCAATATATTCACAGCTACCCTCCATATCTGGAGGCCGTCTCCTCTGTCTTTTGAAGAAAATACGGGAGACTAGGGAATCGACGAAATTCTACACAGAAGATTATCAAATTATTCAGTTCATTTACTAGAAAACGACTTTATTTTACACTTCGGTAGCTAGGCTTAAATTAAGAATATTTTGAGATAGATTTTGCCTCGCGTAATAGTTGAAATCTATTGCAGTTAGCGGTTCTGATTTGATTAGATGTGTCGTGCTGCTGTTTGGAACATCTGTACAATTATTGTTATGACCAGGCTTCGAGGCTTTGGACCCGATACAATAAGTTTACTGTGCATGCACTATAGGTTGTTGACTCGCTGCAGGTAGATAGAGATGTGTTGAGGTAACAATGTTGCTATTTAGAGTGGAGTACGGTAGTATGGGAAAACACACACATATGTACATTCTGAAAGTAAATATACATTACACAATGACAATGTCAAGAGAATATGAAAAACATTTATTCTCTTGTCTTTTATAAGCATTGTGTTTAATTGTGGAAAAAAGCATGTAGCAATTTTAATTGTTTCATTTATCCTATTGGTCGTCTTTAGGAAACGCAGTTACAGTACCGAATTGCAATGTACTACAAGATACATTCTCAGTGTCTCAAACGTAAATCTTTTTCGGTTATCTGCCAAAGTTTGTACTGTAGAAAGCTGCGCTCTACGTCGCATGACGTGATAGGAGCAAAACGAAAAAACCAACATCATTGCAGTCGCTAAGAGACAGTCCCTTATTCTCGGGTGACTCTATGTCCACTAATTTGCTGTTTATGTTACACAATGTTCCATATCCGTTATTTTTACATAAAATTGATTTCCACTTCTGTTTTACACGTTCAGTAACCGGTGTACTTGATGTCTCATTAATTCTCTGTGTCATTTTCTAAATTAATTTGAGGGCTTCCGGCATCTCTTGCTCTGACTTTTCTAACCATGTAATAGTTTCAGACACAGTTTGTATGAAAACCAAATTATTCGTCAGAACCTTCAAATCCAGAGCGTTTTCCTTTGCGTATTTGTTGGCATTCATTCTACAGTACCCCCACCCACTGTACGCTATACTCAGTACGCCGTTATGCGGATTTCCCACTGAAATGCTCTATCGGGTCCGAAGTCTCGAAGCCTGGTTATGAGCATTACTACTTGGTATGCTAGCCAGTTTTTTTAAAGATAGTTTGATTTTAAACGGGTGAGGACTGAAACACATTTTTGGCGAGCATTACCTTCCACAAAGATTGCACATTTTAATGCATCTAATGAACAACAGAATTGATCATATAATCATCATTTACGGCAAAAGAAATGTTTAGCATAAAGGATTTTACATTATGCAAAAATAAGAGAAAAAATTCAAACTACGATACAATGGGTATGGTTATAATAGTCTCCGTATTCTACTGAAGTTAAAGGCACATTGGGTATATACTACGCCGCACACAGGTAATGTAACGGATAAGGACATAAACCAGGCATGCCAGAAATCAGACTCTGAATGTGCAGTTATGTGCGCGGATCGCCGGTCTGTGCAGACTGCATCATTCAAGCGTTGCTCTTATCCTTTCTTAGCTGGAGGGGTGTACAATAATCTATTCTGCGCTTCTAAGGTTGGATTAAATAGCCATTTGGACATCATAAACACACTTAGAAGAAGGAAAAAAAACACAGTTATTGCCAGTGTCTAACTTTGACAATTGTACTACATGAAATTTTAGGCTTACTCAGTTATACTTGACAAAGTAGTGGTTTGTAAAGCATAATTTATTAAAATGATTTCAATATAGCATTTGAAGAAAAAGAATATTGCAGTAATTTCGAAACAACAAAAAACGAACAAGTACAGTAGAACTTGGTTATAACGACATCCAAGGGACCTTAAAAATTATGTTGTTATAAACGAGTGTCGTAGTAACCGAGATTCATATTATCAATCTAGTGAGGTGGAAAATGGAAAATAACAAACTTAATTAGACTTATTTTAGATTTATGTATTCACTTTTAAGCCTACAATGAACATAATAAAATACACGTAGGCCTACAATTATAAATACAGTATTCTGTATTAAAACAGTTTGTTCAGTACTCACCAAACTACTTTACTTAGGAGTGAAGTAATCAGTCATTTTACTCTGTTGTCTTCTACTTGCCCAATGCACACTTCCTAGGGCTAAATTACGTTCTATGTTCATAATTTCAGTTGCAATTTCACTGCTCCCTTCCCTAGCTTCACAGAACATGTTCATAATTCTAATGACTTCTAAAGCGTCACTCACTTCTTTTAGTGGCCATACTGCGTTAAAATGCGTGCACTTAGTGAAAACTTCCTGTCGAAACTGATCCAATACCGCATGAATTAGGCCAGGTTACAATGGAGTGGGGAATCCGTCTGCATTCCAGAGTCTATGACAGAAGGGGACAGTAAAGAATTTGTCAGGGTCAGATTTCAACAAAATATTTCTTAAAATACTTTGATTCTTAGAAAATCTTATTCCAAACTGAGGTTGAAAATGACGTTATATGCGAGGTAGACGCATATACGTTTGTCGTATTAAGCAAGGTAGGAAAGCATATGTCTTATGGGAATTAGTTGGACCACAGAATATTTGACGTTATAGGCGAGGTGTCGCACAAAACGAGGTCGCTATAACCAAGTTCTACTGTATTTCATTTTACGTAGTAGGTACTAATAATTTTAAAGTAATAGACCCTACTCTTTCATTGTTGGTAGAGCATTATTATTTATTATGAATATTGGTACACAAATGTTGAAGAAAATATACTTCCAATTAATTACATGCAGTAGGACATTGCGAAGTTTTTATACTGAAATAGTTTCCTTGCTGTATGTCAATATAAATTAACATTAATATCAATAAATAATATAAATTAAGCTTAGAATTTAAATTCACATAGAGTTTATTTGGAAAACGTTGAGAGCAAGTATCGACAAGTTGGAAGCGTTACTCAAAGAAATTAAAAGTGTAGTTCACAAGCTGTGAAGCGACGATATTCTATTTACGTCAGGTTGTGAACTCCTCACTTTATTTATCATAACTCATTCACAGACACAGCCAAATCATTACCCGTACTGAAACTGCGTTACAGAAACAAAAGCTGATATGCTGTTGCAGGTCTGTATAGCTCTGTCGCGTTCCCCTCCAAGACGATTCACTCCCTCCAGGTAGGGGAACAGAAAGTGCACATCGCACAGAGACTACTGCACAATGTGCAGGGTTTGCCATGTCTGATAAAAACAAACACGTCGTCGCTGCGTGTTCGTGGAGTACAGTCAACTTCCGACATTCTGAAGCTATACTAGTAAACACATGCTTGAGTCGTGATGTACATTTGCGTCGTGATCTTTGCAGTGAATAATAACGTGCATTCGTAAGTTAGGAACTTGAATATATGCGAATGTCACTTGAAATGATTTTATATTGCAAGAAATTCTTTCAATAGCACATGACGTTATTGGTGTATGATGTAGTAAAGATACTGTATTTATAATGTCTGGTATTTTTTCGTATTTCATTAGGATATTGCATATGTCGCTAATCACTGAAAACCCATTAATTTTCTATGTACTTTTCTAGAAATTTGCTAAACTGTACATTATTTAATTTATTAATTGTGATGTTGGCACTGAACACCATGGTAGCTACACCAACCCAATGCGTAGAGTTAATATCTTCATAATTACCATAGAAAAAACAGCAAATACGATATGATTATTTTATATTAAACGAACGAAATGAAAAATATTATCTTCAAGCTCTTCAATTTAATTTTAATTAATTATTCAGTGAATATAGAAATAGAAACGCTTATTTTTTCAGCATATAAATTAAATTAAATTTCTTCAGACAATTAGAAATAGTTCCCTCCCACTTTAATTTTGAAAGTAGTACCGGTAAGTTTACATACAAGGAATCAAATTTCTTTAAACACAATTGCTTCCGTTATGTTTACATTTCTTTTTGTCTCACAATCGAACACGCGAGCTTCAGGGTGCCTAGGCCTACGTATCAGCGTGTCTCCAGGCAACAGTGCAGTACATTGTAAAATTGCATTGCACAACGAAAAGTTACGTTTGTTCGGATAAAATTTCTCCATATTTAAAGGACAAAACTAATATTCTTTTAAATCATTTATTATCATAATACACTGCTCTATAAAATTGACTGAGCATATTGGGAATTAAATCATTGGCTTCCCCAAAACACGGTATGAAAAAAAAATATAATATATATATATATAATTTGAACTGGTAATGAAAATTACGGGTAAAACGGCTGAACGGATTTCAATAAATGACCTCTCATTTTGAAGCTTGGAACCCAAAGTTTTTCAGAAAAATAGTAGTGTTCAGTGAAATGTCAATTTTCCTACATCATTTTCCTATTTTCCAAAATCCATCTTTCGTCAGTTTTGAGAACTAATTAATTGCATTTCAGAATAAAACAAAACACACACTACAATAAACAATAGACTATACACGAAGGCCATGAGCTATAGGATTGCTGACACACTTAGATTCAGATGGCTCAGATTCTTTCACATCATAATGCCAATATGTCGATCTTCATTTGTGTAATTTTTAATAACGTATAAAAATAATTTAGAAGTCTGATTCTCTGGTCTGTAGTTTTCCGAGTACAGCTGTGTATTCGATATTAAAAACTACAAAACTTAAGAAAGTTTGGTGACATTATTACCATTAAAATGAAATATTATTATAGTTAATGCAACACATAATGGTATACTGATGATATGAAAGTGAAATCTTTTGGAGTCTTAAGTAAACGCATAGAAAGAAGATTTTATATTAGATCTTCATTTCTATAATGTACTGAGTAACGGGTATATATATATATATATATATATATATATATATATACATATAACTGAAAACTATACAACTTACGTAACAGCGTGGTCGATCGAAGGATGTTGCGTCAACATTTGTTGATACTATAAATTAGGAATGCCTATAACATCGACATCAACGTGAAGTTTCGATTTTATGCACGAGAACGTATAATCTCATAAACTTCTTTCCATCTGACTGTAGATAATTATTTGAAGAGAAGTAATATAATGATAACGAGATACTAAGGTTATTGTTATGAACTTAACACTACTTGTATTAAACTTGTAGGATATGTGGAAATCAAACCACAATATAGAGAACATATCTCTATACTGTGGTCAAACAGTTTATTTTCTTCCTGCTCACAAGGAAGTAATGTCATTGTTTAAAACTTCTGTCGTACGTAATTTTGACATATAATGGATAAACAATTGATCCTCACTGCTTTTCCCGCCAAGAGAGGGCACGACGGCCAGAGGGCACGAGGGCAGGAGGGCATGAAAGCACGAGGGATTGAGGGCACGAGAGCATCAGGGCATGAGAGCAGGAGGGCATGAGAGCACGAGGGCATGAGGGCATGAGGGCACGAGGGCATGAGAGCATGAGGGCACGAGGGCATGAGGGCACGAGAGCACGAGGGGATGAGGGCACGAGGGCATAAGGGCACGGGAGCATGAGGACACGAGGGTAAGAGGGCACGAGAGCACGAGGGCATGAGGGCATTAGAGCATGAGGGCACGAGAGCATGAGGGCACGAGGGCATTAGAGCATGAGGGCACGAGAGCATGAGGGCACGAGGCCACGAGAGCATGAGGGCACGAGGGCACGAGAGAATGAGAGCACGAGGGCACGAGAGCATGAGGGCACGAGGGCATGAAGGGAGAGTGGAGAGAGGAGAGGATATTTTCATAACTCTAACCTACAATCCACAATAACCTGAAATAGCTATTGCTTCACTCCCACATGTAAAACCGACTGATCGTTCTGACATTGTTACTTGCGTTTTCGCATTGGAACTCAAGAACTGAAGATGTATAGGTTAAATAAAAAGTATTTAGCATGAAGGAAACCATTCAGAGGGGTAGGCCTATGTTTCATTATTATGGAAACAAATAACTTCCAAAATGTCTGGTATTTTCCATTGGAAATAAATTTGAAAAAATTTAATTTGAACTTCTAATGAACTTAGTTAGCAGCATTTGCTGCACAAGCGACTAGTTACATATAAAAGAATTTCTATCTTCAAAAGCAAGCAAAAACGAACAAATTTGTATTAAACCTTTATGTTTGAAATGTCTCAAAGAATAACCCCCTGAAATTAATAACATTACTTACTGTATAGTGTATAATATTATTTCGAATGTTATATTTTTTTGTGTGTCCCACCATTTCTCGGAAAAGGTGCGTCATACAGAAAGACTCTAAAAACCAAAAACGTTTAATTTTGAGACTACCCCGGAAAAAAGATTAGTTCTTTCTTAGCCCCCTGTGGCTGTGAACCATCAGCATCGAGCGATGTAAATGCAGAAATATTGCAATTCAATTTATTTGATTAAAATATAAAAACAATATAATTATTACATTATTAAAACACACATTTTATTTCGTCGCAAGGCTTGCTGTACACGCATATTGTGTTCATTTGTTTGTAATAATATTATCGTACATTAACTGATACATAATCACTGAGGATACTATACAGAGTTAATTAAAAGTCCCGCACCACGTAAACAATAATGGTATTATCGAGTTTTTGTTACTTTCGGTTTATTTTAAATGGAATACCCAATATGTTTTTATATTTTCGAATAATGCTCATTAAGAGCTTTTTAAAAAGTACCCATACTAGATACTGCTGTACAAATTTATTGTTGCTAAAACAAGAAAACAGAAAAGCGTAGGTCTAATAAATAATACGAGTAAAACGCTTCTTTTGTTTACTGTGATTTGATTGTCCTTTGTTTATATCCATGGAATCATGTTTATTGATACAGAAACATTTTATTTAAAGGATTGAATCTGACATCTAGTGCGTTGAATAATTATTCTGTCTGATGTTGAGTGAAAGGGAAAGAATTCTAGTTTTAGTTATGGAGGCAGGCAACGAGAGGCGGCGCATTTATTTAATGATATGCATCCAATTCCCCATACAACAGTGACAAGGATCGTAAGAAAAATTACTGCAATTGGAAGCGTAAACGACTTACCAAGATCACGTCGCATTCCGTATGCTAGAGAGTTGTTTTCCTCACGTAAATGGAGAATTTAGAAATGTAGAAGCTGTAAATGTGTGGTCATAATATTAGGTTAAAAAGCTTTCCCTTCTGTCAAACGTGCAATCTATACTAATAATAAATCAGTAAGCGAAATTTTTCTGGTAATTTTCGATTTTCCAAAAGTAATTGGTGTTAACATGTATAATTAATCATACTGAAACCGAAAATCGCTTTTTTGAAATTTTTGTTTGTATGTCTGTCTGTCTGGATGTTTGTTACCTTTTCACGCGATAATGGCTGAACGGATTTCGATGAAAATTGGAGCATAAATTAAGTTCTTTGTAACTTAGATTTCAGGCTATATTGCATTCAAAATACTGTATTTAAAAGGGGGGTTATAAGGGTTCCTGAATTAAATAAATCGAAATATCTCGCTTATTATTGATTTTTGTGAACAATGTTACATAACAAAAGTTTCTTTAAAAATCATTTCCGGTAAGTTTTATCCCAGACAAAATTTTGATAGAACTGATATTTAAGTCTGTCTGTCTGTCTGTCTGGATGTTTGTTACCTTTTCACGCCATAATGGCTGAACGGATTTCGATGAAAATTGAAATATAAATTAAGTTCGTTATAACTTAGATTTTAGGCTATATGGCATTCAAAATACTTTATTTGAAAGGGGAGTTATAAGGGGGCCAGAATTACATAAATCGAAATATCTCGCTTATTATTGATTTTTGTGATAAATGTTACATAACAAAAGTTTCTTTAAATATTATTTCCGATAAGTTCTATTCCAGGCAAAATTTAGATAGGACTGATATTTAAGGATATACAAGAGTTTTAAAATAGCAATACAATACATTTTCAACGCCGCCTCAGATTATAGCGTCGTTGTTCCCATGTGCAAAATATACAATTTTTCAGTAGGAAGAAAAAACAGATTTATTCATTCTATGGCAGTGGTACATAGGAGATCGTGAATTCTTACATTTTCGAAAGAAAGAAATATAATTACATATAGGAGATTGTATTATTTGCTGTATAACTATTTAAGTTATTTAATAGAGCAAAAATCTGAAAATCGATGTCACAAAGGAGTTATTGCAGGAACGACATCGATGGCTATAATGAAATTAAAACAAATGACTCCGTCTATTTAAGGCGGCCTTGACATTTATCAATATTAATATACAGAGAATATTAAATTTGTCTGTTTGTATGAAGTAATCTCAGAAGGTAATTTGGATAATTCCTTCACTATCTGAAATTTGTAGTTTCTCTAGATGGATGTAATACTACATATATAGGGAATGAGGTAAGATGAAAATAGATCTTTACGCACAGAAAAATTATCTTCGTACACAATCCACTCTATTAATTTGGAGTGATTTATTAAAGATGCATTCAAGACTAATTTAGAAAAATGTTAAACGGATTACCGTTGCTTCAAAAACGGATGTTCTCTGAACCAAATGATCATATTTTAATTATCTGCATGTAATAACAATTAAGAAACATGTTAAAGGAATTATCATTGCACCAAATGAGTGGTCTCTGGACCAAAATGATCGCATTTTAATTACTTAAATACAATTTAAATTAAGTAACATATTAAACTATTTATCCTTCTATCAAACACGAATGTTCCCTGGGGCAGATGTCCTATTTTAATTAAGTAATTACTTTATATTTATTTCTAACAAGTGCAGCGGAGCGCACGGGTACGGCTAGTCCATAATAATACGAAAGCCTAGAACTCAATTCAGAAAAGAAATGATATTGTTCTTTAGAGCTGTAATAGAATTCCCATGTGATTTTATTTAATAAAATATCTCTAATGCTGAATGTCTCCTGGCCTAGTTGCCTCATAACTCATAAGTAGTGCCTTCTTAGTGTTGCTTGTGAGGTTTAGTCCTGTCTTCGGACATTTGACTAAACAACAACAACGTTGAATGTGATATTATGCACTATTTCGCGAATTTATCGTTGATGTTCAATGGACATTGCCTACTTATTACTTGTTCTATTAATACAGTTGATTATATTATTTACTGTTTGAGCTTCGATTTTTTACAATCGACGCCTGTTAGATTCTTGTTCTGTTCTCTATTTAATAGATAGCTTGTACTGTTCTAACTCGTTGATTGTTGTTTAGTATCTCGATTTGGATTAGAATGCGTCCCGGTCGAAAGAAGTCACTGTTTACTTGATGTGCTTTGTTCGTGAGCTTCTTGGTTCGTGCCGTGTAATGGATAGTATGAGGTCAGTGTAATATGCAAGCAATTTCTTTTGTGCCATACTGTGATTACTAAGTCAGGTGAAAGAACTCGGCCAGCACGATGAGCCTTCCAGTGCAGGCATGTCAGAAATCAGACTCTAAATACTCAGTTTTGTGCGCGGATCCCCGGTCTGTGCAGACTGCGTCATTGCAGCGTTGCTCTTACCCTTTCTGCGCTTCTAGGTTTGGATTAAATAGGCATTTGGACATTATAAACACACTTAGCAGAAGGAAAAAAACACGGTTATATCAGTGTCTATACTTGACAATTGTAATACAAGGAACTTTAGGCTTACTCAGTTATACTTCACAAAGTAGTGGTTTGTAAAGCATAATTTATTAATATTAATATTGCAGTAATTTCGAAACAACAAAAAACGAACAAGTATTTCCTTTTACGCAGTAGGTACTAATTATTTTAAAGTAATAGACCCTACGCTTTCATTGTTCGTTGAGAATTATTATTTATTGGGAATATTGGTACACAAATGTTGAAGAAAATATACCCCCAATTATTTACATGCAATAGAACATTGTGAAGTTTTTACATTAAAATAATTCCCTTGCTGTATGTCAATATATATTAACATTAATATTAATAAACGATATATAAATTAAGCTTAGAATTTAAATTCGCATATAGTTCATTTGGAAAACGTTGAGAGCAAGTATCGACAAGTTGGGAGAGATACTGAAAGAATTTAAAAGTGTAGTTCACAAGCTGTGAAGCGACGATATTCTATTAAGTCAGGTTCAAAGATTTATTAATGCAAGTATAATAATACAATATAGTGACGTGAGATGAAAAATTTACCATTATATATTTTTCCAGAAAATTTTTCCGCCTTGCAAATAGTTGCTTTCTTCGCTCCTTACAAGAGCCTCACATGTATTCCTCACTATATTCTCATCACTTACCAGCTTATGAAATGAAAGTAGTAAGTCGTCTAATCTTTGATGGCTGTGCTAGTGTAGACTCCAAAACAACGCCAATATCAAGTTCGTTTTGCCGTGAGAGTACTGGTTAACTTTACTAATCTGATCTAAACTGTCACAACACTATTACCTCGACATGGGCTGATGAAAGCCTTTCATTTTAAAATAATTATTTTTGGCTGAGGAAAACATAACAATTATGTTATATGATTCGTAAATTCCCTTCTTCGTTATCTGTGAACTCCTCACTTTATTTATCATAACCCATTCACAGACAGCCAAATCATTACCCGTACTGAAACTGCGTTACAGAAAGAAAAGCTGATATGCTGTTGCAGGTCTGTATAGCTCTGTCGCGTTCCCCTCCAAGCGATTCACTCCCTCCAGGTAGGGGAACAGAAAGTACACATCGCACAGAGACTACTGCACAATATGCAGGGTTTTGGCATGCCTGATATAAACAAACAGGTCGTCGCTGCGTGTTCGTGGAGTACAGTCAACTCCCGACATTCTGAAGCTATACTAGTAAACACATGGTTGAACCGTGATGTTCATTTTCGTCGTGATCTTTGTAGTGGATAATAACGTGCATTCGTAAGTTACGGAACTTGAACATATACGGATGTCACTTGAAATGATTTTATGCTCGACCATGCCGAAATGTAGTAATTATACACCTGGTAGCAGTCCTTTAATGCATGTCATTAAAGTACACCTATTCATTAAAGTTCAGGTTTTCGATTATTCTCGGATATGCAATCGAAAGACAACTAGGGAAACGTCACGGAGGCTGGAAATCCAATACTGTCGCAGAAGGTTATGTTCTGTTATATAATAATTAGCGTTAATTGTAAATAATATTCAAATAAATTCAATTTGTGATCTCGTTTTTCAATGTCGAATTAAATTTCAAGGTTATATGAATATTAATTTTTATCTTACTCTCTAGATTATATCAAGGTCGTCGACATTCGTTTCCCGGAAAAAAAAAATCAATACTTTCGCGTCTGCGCACATCTCACAATTTATGGGGTAGGCTATTGCACTCACTCACATAACAATAACATGAATATTTATGAATAATTTCAAGTTAGAAATATAGTCGAGCATAAAAAGTAGTATGAAACTTGCCTATAATGGTAATTAAGACGCTCTTATGAAAATTATGAAACTCGCTTGCGCTCGTTTCATAAACATCCTCACGTCTTAATTACTACCATTATAGGCTCGTTGCATAATGTACTATCATATTACAAGAAATTCTTTCAATAGCACACGACATTAATTGTGTATGATGTAGTAGAAGAAATTTATAATGTCTGGTATTTTTTCGTGTTTCATTAGGATATTGCATATGTCGCTCCTCACTGAAAACCCACCAACTTTCTATGTACTTTTCTAAAAATTTCCTAAAATGTACATTATTTAATTGATTAATTGTGATGTTGGCACTGAACACCATGGTAGGCTTCACAAATCCAATGCGTAGAGTTAATATCGTTAATATCTTCATAATTTTCATATTTTGATGGCACTGTTTCTCTTGAATTACGTTCAACACACTTTCTGTGTTTTTTGGTATTGCAGTGTGTTTCATTGCACTGTTTTTTTTATCTCTTCTACGTTTATTTTACACAATTTATATGTAATGTTGTCTGTATTGACAGTGAAAATATTGGTTCAAATATCCTCAACTATGTCCTGCAATATTACACTTTTGAGCGTCTTACCTAAGGCATTTCACCTCTGCAATGAACCTTCAATCAGCCACAAAGATGTAATTATTTAAATAATATGACTAGTAAGAGCAGTGATCGATAAGACTACTCACTATGACTGCGTCCCGATTTTGACTTTCTAGAGGAAGAGGGCAGAGAATGCGTAACTGTTTTGTACCTGCGCTGTGACGTCACATATACTTCGAATCAGGCAACTTCATTTCAGTTTATAGGTAGCTGGAATACGGAGTCTAGTTATAATTTGTAGGATAAAGGAATTTGTGGAAGATACGGAACATCGGCACAACTTTTGTGGTGGTACTATAAACGTCTGTTTCACCAACAGGTTGTTCTTATCCCAACGTCTTTGCTCGGAAGCATGGACCATGGCGGTACATACAAATGGTTCTGATTACATTCCGATTATGAGTGAAGTGATCTTCCTAGTTTGTTTTAAGTGAACTTATTGTGTACTGTTTTAGCTATATATTTATAAAATTCAACAGAAAATTGTTTATTATTATTATTATTATTATTATTATTATTATTATTTTATGCGATTTGTGTGCAAGTGTTTGAAGGATTTCCCTTGCATGGACACTTCAATGACAATGGACAATGAAAGCATCAATTTGAACTCTCGAAAGAACATTTTAAATAAACAACTAGTAGAACCTATTATAAATAAAAATAAAGAAATGTTTCAGGAACCAATGCAAAATGTGATTTTGATGAAACAGAACACAGACAATAAGATATCCTTATTTCAAACTAGATTCATAAGATTGAAAAGTATTTCCACAAGCCCTTTTCAATTTAATTTTCTAGAAAGCGTAAACAACAATGATTCTTATCCCATGTTATAAAAATTAATCATTTAAATCTCCACAGGTTAAAACAGCAAACACGATGTGCTTATTTTACGTTAAACGAACGAAATGGAAAATATTACCTTTAAGCTCTTCAATTTAATTTTAATTAATTATTCAGTGAAGACGTTTGAGATGGGCAGGGCATGTAGCACGTATGGGCGAATCCAGAAATGCATATAGAGTGTTAGTTGGGAGACCGGAGGGAAAAAGACCTTTAGGGAGGCCGAGACGTAGATGGGAGGATAATATTAAAATGGATTTGAGGGAGGTGGGGTGTGATGATAGAGACTGGATTAATCTTGCACAGAATAGGGACCGATGGCGGGCTTATGTGAGGGCGGCAATGAACCTTCGGGTTCCTTAAAAGCCATTTGTAAGTAAGTAAGTAATTCAGTGAACGCAGGCAGTAGAAAAGCTTATTTTTTCGGCATATTACTTACTTACTGGCTTTTAAGGAACCCGGAGGTTCGTTGCCGCCCTCACATAAGCCCGGCATTGGTCCCTATCCTGAGCAAGATTAATCCAGTCTCTACATCATATCCCACCTCCCTCAAATCCATATTTTTTTCGGCATATACTTAAATTAAATTAATGATAAAGTCCTGTTATACTGCAAGCACTTTCTTCAGACAATTAGAAATAGATCTCTCCCACTTTAATTTTGAAAGTAGTACCGGAAAGTTTACATACAAGGAATCAAATTTCTTTAAACGCAATTGTTTGCGTTATGTTTACATTTCTCGTTGTCTCACAATCGAACACGCGAGCTTCAGGGTGCCTAGGCCTACGTATCAGCGTATCTCCAGGCAACAGTGCAGTACATTGTAAAATTGCATTGCACAACGAAAAGTTACGTTTGTTCGGATAAAATTTCTGCATATTTAAAGGACACAACTAATATTCTTTTAAATCATTTATCATAATACACTGCTCTATAAAATTGACTGAGCATATTGGGAATTAAATCATTGGCTTCCCCAAAACACGGTATGAAATATATATATATATATATATATATATATATATATATAATTTGAACTGGTAATGAAAATTACGGGAAAACGGCTGAACGGATTTCAATAAATGACCCCTCATTTTGAAGCTTGGAACCCAAAGTTTTTAAAAAAAATAATAGTTTTCAGTGAAATGTCAATTTTCCTACATCATTTTCCTATTTTCCAAAATCCATTTTTCGTCAGTTTTGAGAACTAATTAATTGCATTTCAGAATGAAACAAAACACACACTACAATAAACAATAGACTATTACACGAAGGCCATGACCTACAGGATTGCTGACATACTTAGAGTTCAGATGGGTCAGATTCTTTCACATCATAATGCCAGTATGTCGACCTTCATTTGTGTAATTTTTTGATAACGTATAAAAATAATTTACAAGTCTGATTCTCTGGTCTGTACTTTTCCGAGTACAGCTGTGTATTCGATATTCAGAACTACATAACTTAAGAATGTTTGGTGACATTATTACCATTAAAAATGAAATATTATTATAGTTAATGCAACACATAATAGTATACTAATGGTATGAAATATTATTATAGTTAATGTAACACATAATGGTATACTGATGATATGAAAGTGAAATCCTTTGTAGTCTTAAGTAGACGCTTAGAAAGAAGATTTTATATTAGATCTTCATTTCTATAATATACTGAGTGACGGCTGTATATATATATATATATATATATATATATATATATATATATATAGTATAACGTATATACGGATGTTGCGTCAACACTTGTTGAGACTATAAATTAGGAATGCCTATAACATAACGTGAAGTTTCGATTTTATGCACGACAACGTATAATCTCATAAACTTCTTTCCTTCTGACTGTAGATAATTATTTGAAGAGAAGTAATATAATGATAACGAGATACTAAGGTTATTGTTATGAACTTAACACTACTTGTATTAAACTTGTAGGATATGTGGAAATCAAACCACAGTATAGAGAACATATCTCTATACTGTGATCAAACAGTGGTTTTCTTCCTGCTCACAAGGAAGTAATGTCAATGTTTAAAACTTCTGTCCTGCGTAATTTTGACGTATAATGGATAAACAATTGATCCTCACTACTTTTCCCGCCAAGGGAGGGCACGACGGCCAGAGAGCACGAGGACCAGAGGGCAGGAGGGCACGAAGGGATGAGGGCATGAGGGAACGAGGGCAGGAGGGCGCGAGAGCACGAGGGCATGAGGGCACGAGGACCAGAAGGCACGATGGCATGAGGGCACGAGGGCAAGAGGGCATGAGGGCATGAGGGTACGAGGGCATGAGGGCACGAGGGCATGAGGGCACTAGAGCACGAGGGCAGGAGGGCGCGAGGGCACGATGGCATGAGGGCACGAGGGCATGAGGGTACGAGGGCATGAGGGCACGAGAGCACGATGGCATGAGGGCGCGAGGACCAGAAGGCACGAGGGCAGGAGGGCGCGAGGGCATGAGGGCGCGAGGGCACGAGAGCATGAGGGCACGAGGGCATGAGGGTACGAGGGCATGAGGGCACGAGGGCAGGAGGGCACTAGAGCACGATGGCATGAGGGCGCGAGGACCAGAAGGCACGAGGGCAGGAGGGCGCGAGGGCATGAGGGCGCGAGAGCACGAGGGCGCGAGGGCACGAGAGCATGAGTGCACGAGAGCACGAGGGCATGAGGGCGCGAGAGCACGAGGGCGCGAGGGCACGAGGGCACGAGAGCACGAGGGCAGGAAGAACTAGAGCACGAGGGCATGAGGGCACGAAGGTATGAGGGCACGAGAGTACAAGGGCGCGAGGGCGCGAGAGCATGAGGGCAGGAAGAGCTAGAGCATGAGGGCATGAGGGCACGAAGGTATGAGGGCACGAGAGTACAAGGGCGCGAGGGCGCGAGAGCATGAGGGCACGAGAGCACGAGGGCATTTGGGGATGATGGCACGAGGGCAGTGGTTAGAGGGGAGAGAGAAGAGGAGAGGATATTTTCATAACTCTAACCTACAATCCACAATAACCTGAAATAGCTGTTGCTTCACTCCCATATGTAAAACCGACTGATCGTTCTGACATTGTTACTTGCGTTTTCGCTTTGGAACTCAAGAATTGAAGATGTATAGGTTAAATAAAAAGTATTTAGCATGAAGAAAACCATTCAGAGGGGTTGGCCTATGTTTCATTATTATAGAAGCAAATACCTTCCAAAATGTCTGGTATTCTTCATTGGAAATAAATTTGAAAAAAATTAATTTGAACTTCTAATGAACTTAGTTAGCAGCATTTGCTGCACAAGCGACTAGTTACATATAAAACAATTTGTATCTTCAAAAGGAAGCAAAAACGAACAAATTTGTATTAAACTTTTAAGTTTGAAATGTCTCAAGGAATAACCCCCTGAAATTAATGACACTACTTACTGTATAGTGTATAATATTTCGAGTTTTTTATTTTTGTGTGTGTTCCACCTTTTTTCGGAAACGGTGCGTCATACAGAAAGACTCCAAAGAAAAAAAAAACGTTTAATTTTGAGAGACTACCCCGGAAAAATGATTGGTTTCTTTCTTAGCTCCTGAACCATCAGCATCGAGTGATGTAAATGCAGAAATATTGCAATTCAGTTTATTTGATTAAAATATAAAAACAATATAATTATTATAGTATTAAAACACATTTTATTTCGTTGCAAGACCTGCTATGCGACGTTGACTGTAATACACTATAGCACCAGGCCGTGGATAAGGATACGATTTTGCTTCCAAATAGTTACCGCATGACGCATATTGTGTTCATTTGTTTGTTTGTAATAATATTATCGTACAGTAACTGATAGGCTACATAATCACTGAGGATATTATACAAGGTTAATTAAAAGTCCCGTATCACCTAAATAACTTTTATGCTCGACCATGCCGAAATGTAGTAATTATACACCTGGTAGCAGTCCGTTAATGCATGTCATTAAAGTACACCTATTCATTAAAGTTCAGGTTTTCGATTATTCTCGGCTATGCAATCGAAAGACAACTAGCGAAACGTCACGCAAGCTGGAAATCCAATACTGTCGCAGAAGGTTATGTTCTGTTACTATAATAATTAGCGTTAATTGTAAATAATATTCAAATAAATTCTATTTCTCATCTCGTTTTTCAATGTCGAATTAAATTTCAAGGTTATATGAAGATTAATTTTTATCTTACTCTCTAGATTATATCAAGTTCGTCGACATTCGTTTCCCGGAAAAAAATCAATACTTTCGCGTCTGCGCACATCTCACAATTTATGGGGTAGGCTATTGCACTCACTCACATAACAATAACATGAATATTTATGAATAATTTCAAGTTAGAAATATGGTCGAACATAAAAAGTCGTATGAAACTTGCCTATAATGGTAATTAAGACGCTCGTATGAAAATCGCGTCTTAATTACTATCATTATAGGCTCCTTGCATAATGTACTATTATATTTTCGAATAATGCTCATTAAGAGCTTTTCAAAAGTACCCATACTAGATACTGCTGTACAAATTTATTGTTGCTAAAACAAGAAACCAGAAAAGTGTAGGTCTAATAAATAATACGAGTAAAACGCTTCTTTTGTTTACTGTGATTTGACTGTCCTTTGTTTATATCCATGGAATCATGTTTATTGATACAGAAACATTTTATTCAAAGGATTGAATCTGACATCTAGTGCGTTGAATAATTATTCTATCTGATGTTGAGTGAAAGGGAAGGAATTCTAGTTTTAGTTATGGAGGCAGGCAACGAGAGGCGGCGAATTTATTTAATGATATGCATCCAATTCCCTATACAACAGTGACAAGGATCGTAAGAAAACTTACTGCAATTGGAAGCGTAAACGACTTACCAAGATCACGTCGCATTCTGTATGCTAGAGAGTTGTTTTCCTCACGTAAATGGACAATTTAGAAATGTAGAAGCAGTAAATATGTGGTCATAGTATTAGATTAAAAAGCTTTCCTTCTGTCCAAACGTGCAGTACACAATAATATTAAAGCCTACAACTCAATTCAGAAAACAAATGATATTGGTCTTTAGAGCTGTAATAGAATTCCCATGTGATTTTATTTAATAAAATATATCTAACGCTGAATGTCTCCTGGCCTAGTTGCCTCATAAATGGTGCCTTCCTGGTGTTGCTTGTGAGGTTCAGTCCTGTCTTCGGACATTTGACTAAACAACAACAACGTTGAATGTGATATTATGCACTATTTTGCGAATTTATCGTTGATGTTCGATGGACTTTGCCTACTTATTACTTGTTCTATTAATACAGTTGATTATATTATTTACTGTTTGAGCTTCGATTTTTTACAATCGACGCCTGTTAGATTCTTGTTCTGTCCTCTATTTAATCGATAGCCTTGTACTGTTGTCAACTCGTTGATTGTTGTCTCGTATCTCGATTTCGATTTGAGTGTGTCCCGGTCGAAAGTCGAAGTCACTGTTTACTTGATGTGCTTTATGTTTGTGAGCGTCTTGGTTCGTGCCGTGTAGTGGATAGTATGAGGTCAGTGTAATATGCAAGCAATTTCTTTTGTGCCGTACTGTGATTACTAAGTCAGATGAATGAACTTGGCCAGCTCGCAAATGTCGAGGAACCTAGCCGAACCTGCTAGTGGCTAGAGGCCGAGTCTCTCTCTCTTACGTCATCTCTCTTTTGTAGCGATGCATTATCTGCAAAATGCAACTCTCTTTTGTTGTATTGTATTGTATTGTATTGTATTGTATGTATTAACATTCTATGGTATTCGTACATTGCTTCACAGCTAGAATATGGAACAAGTCAAAAAACTTAACACTATTATAAAGTCTTAATTTATAGTCACAGTCTAGATGAAATATATACAGACGAGATTTACAATATAGTCTACTAGTACAACACATAGTTTTAGTATCAATTTCATGAAGCGTTATTGAATGTAATGAATTCACCTACAGAATAGAAGGCGTGAGAAATTAGGTACTTCTTTAATTTGGCCCTAAATAATCTTATGTTTTGAGTTTCATTTTTTATATCGATAGGGAGGCTATTAAAAATTTTTACTGCCATGTAACGCACTCCTTTTTTGATAGCATGATAGACTTGCCGATGGAGTATGAAAGTCATTTTTTGACGTGTATTTATGCTATGAACTGTTGAATTAGTTACAAAGTTTTCACGATTACATACGAGGAAGATTATTAATGAAAAGATATACTGACAAGCCATGGACATTATTTGTAGTTTTTTTAAAATAGTCGTACATGATTCCCTAGATTTGGCACCTACTATTATTCTAATTACTCTTTTTGTAATAGGAATATACTGTTACTATATGTGGAATTTCCCCAGAATATTATTCCAAAACTCATTACCGAGTGGAAGTATGCAAAGTATATTGTTTTTAAGGTATTGATATTTACTATCTTTTGCATAGATCTAATAGCAAAACAAGCTGAATTTAGTTTGGGGATAATTTCTTTAATATGATTTTTCCAATTAAACACATTATCGATTTTTAAGCCAAGAAATTTGGCTTCGCCATTGTTTGTGTGAGATACGCAGTGTTACAAATGAAACACAATTAAAATAAGAGATACACAAGTTAATTTGATGTACATACAGTCATTAATGTGGTTGTTACAGCTCCTGCGGAAATTTTCTTCCAAATCACATTTGTGACTTTTATGAACAATGTTACAATTTCAGTTTAAATGTGTGTAAATACAAAATTTCATTGTGATTCCTGATTTTTTTTTAATACTAACAGGTTAGGAAAAGAAAACTGCAATTACATCAGATATTCAAATAAAGAAAATTTCATCCAGAGAATTGGCTTCTGGAAAAGTTCCGGAAATGCTGGCTGCGTTTCCGCGTTGGATGGCTATTCCTATTCGTTGCGATAGATCAGCCGTGGCGCGAAAATATGACTCACGAGCACATTGTGGCTCGCAATGAAAACTGTGCATTTCTCTTGCTTCCTACCTCCCCAACCCCCACCCTCTCACTCACTGGAGTCAAACTCCGTTCCATTTGTATTTGTGTCTGACCTGCGAGTGGCGTATCATTCAATGTCTCTCTCGAAACCATGTACTTCTACAAAAACGAAAGTTTCAAGTAGGATGGGAGGACGCATTTTTTTGCTGCCGATATGATGAGAATATTAAATGTATGAGTTGTTCACAAGTATTACGAGGA
This sequence comes from Periplaneta americana, assembly GCF_040183065.1. Taxonomy (NCBI): domain Eukaryota; kingdom Metazoa; phylum Arthropoda; class Insecta; order Blattodea; family Blattidae; genus Periplaneta; species Periplaneta americana. Next base: position 158,789,753 of record NC_091130.1, on the reverse strand, counting down.
AAACGGCATTATACTACATGTTACTCATGAAACATTAAAAGGTTAAGTATTATTATTATTATCATCATCATCATCATCATCATCATCATCATCATCATCATCATCATCATCATCTCTGTACGTCGATCCTTTTTCAGCAGATGTACGAATAATGCGGTTAGATCTTCAATTTAAACTCACAGATTTACAATGTGATATTGAATGAAAGCTAGATGTAAGGACTTGACAAATGTTGAACTTTTCAAATCTTTGCCAAAAAATAAATATCCGAAGCTTCCTTCTTTCGCTTGCTCTGTTGACGCCATGTTCGCTACAACTTACGTTTATGAAAAATTATTTTCAACAATGAAAATAGTAAAAACTAAATTTAGATCACGACTGACAGACAAAAACCTTCGTGATCAACTACGACTGGCAGTAAATGACATAATTCCTGATTTTGAAACTCTGTCACAGAGACATTCTGAAATCAGTTAATTTTAGGTTTGATAATGTGTCCTATGTTTTCTTGTTCATTTCTTTCTTCGTTACACGTACTAAACATTAATTTGTAACCTTATACTGTATGAAATTATATTTAAGTGCTTGACGTAAGGAAAATGAAAATCCGTTAATAAGTCAGACAGTTGCTTCACTTCCCCTTCGAGTGTCCGCCTTCCTCCATAGGTGCTATGCACGTTGCAAGTTACGCAATGACTCGGCGCACGATCACATTTTCGCCACGGCTGCCGTAGATAATTGGAAATTGTACTCGTCCATTGTAAATGACAGGTTATGCTATATCATTTCGTAACACGTTTGAAATCGCGTAGATAACGTAGAAAATAAAAGTTCAGCCTTAGAAACTCCCGCTCTAAGACGTCAACCTATGCAAAAGATAAGGCAGTACGCGAATTAAAGGTGGGATACGGGTGAAATTTTCGGTCACTTTTTATCAAAAATGGCATTTCAGTTTTCGTGTGAAAAATGAATCAGTGTTCTCTTATTTATTTACTGAGAAGTTTCAGTTGTCTGCAGTGTTTAGAAGCATAAAAATTACACCATATTTAAATGGCTGCACCGCTAAGCTTCTTCCGAGGTTTTCCCCAGCCGTGGGACTGAAGCCAGATGGTCTACTCTATGGCGAGACTTCGGGATCAACCCCTTTGATTTGATTACCCCCCTTTGATTTGATTACCTGGTTGGGTTTTTCCGAGGTTTCCCCCAACCAAAAGGCAAATGCCGGGTAATCTTTTGGCGAATCCTCGGACCTCACCTCATCTCACTACATCTCGCCAAAATATTGTAAAAAATTGCACAAAATTGTAAAAATTGTAGAAAATTACTAAATTGTAAAACTGTAAAAATTTGTAAAAATTGTAATTGTAATATTGTAAAATTTTGACTTGTTCCACATCTTAAAGCTTCATTGCTCATGTAAGATCTCTGGAATAAAATGAATGAATGAATGAATGAATGAATGAATGAATGAATGAATTCCATGCAAAATATACAAGTTGGTCTCTCATACTTTGTTTTCCAGCATATTTCGTCATGTTCAAAGAGTAAAATAAATGCTGTAACAATTTTGGTGCAAGGAAAATGAAATGTTTTCTGCATGTCTTACTCATATTATACTGTAGTCAACAAAGCACAATTAAATACTTTCGAAATTACAAAATAAAATATATATATAGTGGATTTATTTTATTTTATTGCGTTATTTTACGACGCTGTATCAACAACTAGGTTATTTAGCGTCTGAATGAAATGAAGGTGATAATGCCGGTGAAATGAGTCCGGGGTCCAGCACCGAAAGTTTCCCAGCATTTGCTCGTATTGGGTTGAGGGAAACCCCAGGAAAAAACCTCAACCAGGTAACTTGCACCGACCGGGATTCGAACCCGGGCCACCTGGTTTCACGGTCAGACGCGCTGACCGTTACTCCACAGCTGTGGACTGTGAATGTAGTGGAGACAAATTTAAATTTAGAAGTTACATATTAAAAATTCCCTCCATCAATAAATGTAAATTGAAAAATTCTGGATAGCCTATTTGGTTCTTTTCTAACCATATTAGAGAAGCTGTAAGAAGAGACTTATACATAAACATAAATTTTGTAAGAAGAGAAATATTTTGAAAATAAACAATTTTTTTCTTAAATTTGAATAACTCAAAAGCCATTTATCTGATCATAATCAAACTTATGTACAGGAATCTTATAGCAAGGGGATGAAGTGTATAAAATATGAAGTCTCTACTTAGAAATTTCACCCATCACTCCCCTCAATTATTTCGTCATGTAACGCACTCTAACCTTGTCACAGACCTTGGCGTATGACTAGCCTATCTCAATGCCAAGATGTTCCTCTTTTTATTTGCACTGGTCTTTTATTCGCTCTCCTCGTGTTCCAGATGTGCCTCCACTAGCATGACGAAGCGCTGTGAGGGATTTCCAACTCGATGGTGACGAAGTGGAGTCCACTTCAGCTCCGCTTATCAGTCCTTGGTGGAAATGGTGTTTTCGGTAAATATCCAAATTCCGCAGATACAGACATTTTATTACTGTTATCCATTGTAACAAAAATGACATGCGAATAGAATTGCTTTGTCTTGATTTATAAAAATAATGTCTCTCCATTTGCACTTTGCTCCCTCAAGTGAGCACATCACTTCTTGGTCACTTTTCGAAAAGTGACGAAGTAAAGCCAATACTGATTATCTTGCCCGGCAAGGGTGCATCCGCCACAGTGGAAACAAACAGTTAGTTTTAGCGTATTTTTTTAACAAAACCGTACAGCTTTGACTATTGTGATGTTTTATATAGCGACCTAAGTGCTGAACTTTCTCAAAAACTTCAACGTGTACATAATGTCTGCGTCCGATTTATTTTCAATATCCGCCGACATGATCATATATCGGAATATTTTCTACGACTCTCCTGGCTCCGTTTAGTACATTCTCTTTGCCTGCTATATCGAATTATACATGATTCCACACCCAACTACCTTGCCTCTAGCTTCACATCATAATCGTAATACACGTTCACAGCACAATCTGTTGCTATCAATACCACGTCATCAGACATCTCTGTACTCAAGTTCTTTCTCAATAGCCATGGCCCGCTCATGGAATTCGCTGCCGCTGGAAATCAGGGGTAGTCTTAGTCCTCAGTTGTTTACAATTAGGTTGTTTAGAAATATTTTAAATGCAAAGAATTGGTTTTTAGGTATAATTTTTATTTATTATTATTATTATTATTATTATTATTATTATTATTATTTTACACAGTCACTACTTTATTTTTCCACTAGCCGTACCCGTGCGCTCCGCTGCACCCGTTAGAAATAAATATAAAGTAATTACATAATTAAAATAGGACATTTGATCCTGGGAACATTCGTGTTTCATAGAAGGATATATCGTTTATTATGTTACTTAATTTAAATTGTATTAAAAAAATTAAAATGCGATCATTTTGATCCAGAGACCACTCATTCGGTCATTTAGGAAACACAGGAAACGAATGTACAGAATAGCCTATCAAGTTTTCTGTGCATAAGAAGCTATTTTAATCTTACCTGTCCTCAATTCACTCAGAAGTTACTGTAATAACATTATAGCATTATGTCCATCTAGAGAAACTACACTTTCCAATGGTGAATTAATAATTAATTATACAAATCGGTTAATTTAGCTTCCGATATTACTTCATACAAGCACAGAAACATTCTCTGTAGGCTACCGTATGTTTCATAGCTTTCGATTGTTGTTGTCCAAGGCCCCTTATAGATGGAGTCATTTGTTTTTTATTTCTTTACACCGCCTTAGATGGCGTTGTTATCGTAATTTTGAAACTCATTTATCTCATTAAATATAGGTCCTATCAAAATTTTGCATAGGATAAAACTTATCGGAAATTAATTTTAAAGAAACTTTTGTTATGTAATATTTTTCATGAAAATTAATAATAAGGGAAATACTTACATTTATTTAATTGAAGCCCCCTTATAACCCCCCTTTTAAATAAAATATTTTGAATTCCATATAGCCTAAATTCCAAGTTACAACGAACTTAATGTATATTCCAATTTTCATATAAATCGGTTTATCGCGTGAAAAGGTAACAAACATCCAGACAAACAGACAGACAGACATACAAACAAAAATTTCAAAAATGCTATTTTCGGTTTCAGGGTGGTTAATTATATATGTTAGGACCAATTATTTTTGGAAAATCGAAAATTACCAGAAAAATTTCGGCTACAGATTTATTATTAGTATAGATCAACACTGATATCTAGGTAATTGTCATTGTCTCAATGTAACCCGTGCTGTGCTGATCATACTAATTCTACTATTCCTTTAGTTGTGAGATTATATTCATATGTGTTAATTATTTATATTGTTTTAGTTAATACTGTATACTAGAATATATTTTCCTGTTTTGATTATGTATTCAGTATCTTTTTATTATATATTTTTTATTATTGTTATTTTAAAGTTAATTCTGATTGTGTATATGTATTCTATCTCTCTTTTTTACTTTATTATGTTTATTATTATTTTTAAGTTAATATTTGTATACCGGTATATATTTTTCTGTATGTTATTTGATCCTGGTTGAGTGGAAGAGAAGGTCTGATGGCTTTAACTCTGCCAGGGAAAATAAAACTATTATTATTATTATTATTATTATTATTATTATTATTATTATTATTATTACATATTGCACTTTGTTTCACGTAATATGGATTTGTGACAACTATTACTTCGTTTCTGTGGTATAGGTTTATTTCGTTATGGAAGTATTCACTATACAATGTTTAAAATGAATTAAATTAAGTAAATTGGGCCAACTTTCGAATCAGCACATAGATCCCTATTATAGTTAAACAGAAAGCATAATATTAATATGTGTAGGTATGCGAGTGCATATACTTGTAATATTACTTATTTACTCACTTACTGGCTTTTAAGGAACCCGCAGGTTCATTGCCGTCCTCACATAAGTCCGCCATTCGTCCCTATCCTGAGCAAGATTAATCCAGTCTCTATCATCATATCTCACCTCTCTCAAATCCATTTTAATATTATCTTCCCATCTACGTCTCGGCCTCCCTAAAGTCTTTTTCCCTCCGGCCTCCCAACTAACACTCTATATGCATTTCTGATTCGCGCATACGTGCTACATGCCCTACCCATCTCAAACGTCTGGATTTAATATTCCTAATTATGTCAGGTGAAGAATACAATCCGTGCAGTTCTGCGTTGTGTAACTTTCTCCATTCTCCTGTAAGTTCATCCCTCTTAGCCCCAAATATTTTCCTAAGCACCTTATTCTCAAACACCCTTAACCTATGTTCCTCTCTCAAAGTGAGAGTCCAAGTTTCACAACAATACAGAACAACCGGTAATATAACTGTTTTATAAATTGTAACTTTCAGATTTTTTGACAGCAGATTGGATGATAAAAGCTTCTCAACCGAATACTAACAGGCATTTCCCATATTTATTCTATGTTTAATTTCCTCCCGAATATCATTTATATTTGTTACTGTTGCTCCAAGATATTTGAACTTCTCCACCTCTTCGAAAGATAAATCTCCAATTCTTATATTTCTATTTCGTAGAATATTCTGGTCACGAGACATAATCATATACTTCGTCTTTTCGGGATTTACTTCCAAACCTATCTCTTTACTTGCTTCCAGTAAAATTCCCGTGTTTTCCCTAATCGTTTGTGGATTTTCTCCTAACATATTCACGTCATCCGCATAGACAAGCAGCTGATGTAACCCGTTCAATTCCAAACCCTCTCTGTTATCCTGGACTTTCCTAATGGCATACTCTAGAGCAAAGTTAAAAAGTAAAGGTGATAGTGCATCTCCTTGCTTTAGCCCGCAGTGAATTGGAAACGCGTCTGACAGAAACTGACCTATACGACTTGTAATATTACTGTACTTAATTAATAAACATAAAGGAATAAACAAAATTATCCTACATTATGCAACGAGCCTATAATGATAGTAATTAAGAAGCGAGTATGGATGTTTATGAAACGAGCGCAAGCGAGTTTCATAATTTTCACACGAGCTTCTTAATTACCATTATAGGCGAGTTTCATACGAGTTTTTATTCTCGACCATATTGCTAACTTGAAATTATTCAGATGTATACATTTTATTTGTATCTGACAAGATCGGAAGTGACCTTGTTCTAGGTCGTGAATTGTGAGATGTGCGCAGACGCGAAAGTATTGATTTTTTCTGATGAACAATAATGTCATTGACCTTGATTTAATCCCGGTATATAACCTTGATTATTGAATTCGACATTGAAAAACGAGATGACAAATTGAATTTATTTGAATATTATTTACAATTAACGCTAATTATTATAGTAACAGAACATAACCTTCTGCGACAGTATTGGATTTCCAGCCTCCTTGACTTTTCACTAATTCTCTTTCGATTGCATATCCGAGAATAATCGATACTTGCGGTTTTATAACGGTACAAATCTGACTTGTCATTGGCTGAACACCTGTAAGCTGAGTTGTCATTGGCTGAACACCTGTACTTTAATGAGTAGGTGTATTTTAATGGCATGCATTAAAGGACTGCTACCAGGTGTATAATTACTACATTTCGGCATGGTCGAGCATAATTATATTAAACATTTTAACATAACACATGATTGAAAATAATCACTTCTAATAGCAATACACTTCTTTTGTCTCTCTTGTAGGTATGCGCAGAAACAAACAGTAGGTACTGAAGTTATCGCTCATCTTCTGTCCACGTTTCCCTAGCAACGAAGTATTTATTTATTGTATACAATAGTTTGAGAACCCAGTGTTGTGTTGATTTTGCAATAAAATTATGGTTCTAACAACAGAGGAGAAGGTGTTTAAATAAATACTTCGTTGCTAGGGAAACGTGGACATCAGATGAGCGATAATTTCAGTACTGTTTGTTTAGTGTTCGTGATGTTTGGAAAAATAACCAGTATTTTTGACCTGAAACATTAATCAAGAAGCATACAGTATGCAAACTATAGTTTCAAAACGAAATTCACTCAGTGGGTATAGCCTAGAATCCAGATAACGACTTAAGTCATTTCTTGCATGCAGCTGCAGTTCGCATTAGATTTTACAGCGACATCAGTTGGTTGGTGAGAGTTTTTGATTTTCTTTAATTGGTTTCAGTTTATTTAAGTGGTAGTTGGTTTAAATTATGTTTCGTTTTCTTAGGCTAGTTGTAGTTAACACTCTTTTTGAGTCCGCGATTTTTGGGTTATGTTTGGTCTGGCTTTCTCAGACTAATTACATGATTTTTTAGTTTAGTTCCTGAAATAAGTTTTAATTTTGTATTACAGTTCGGCACTCCTGCCATCCGCCGCCCGCTGTGACGTCATGTACAACACTTCATTCCCATCGTTGGACCGTGTGCAGTATCGCTGGTTCAACCCTTGTCGCCTCCAGTGTTGAGTACATTTACAATTTGATAATAAGTGTGTTTGTAATGTGTAGTTGTGGCAGACAGAAGAAATGAAGAGAGAATATGAAATAGAGGGGAAATGATTGGCATATAGAGCCATCTGTTGACGGACCTAGACGCAAGATGTCGCGTTAGGGGAAAGAATGGCTCAAGTCCTTATCTAGGTCAATCTGCTAGATCAAGCAGACGTACATAATACTTCTGATGACGTTGAGTGCAGATTGTCAATTAGATTACAATGTGAACAGCTATAAAACTTTGAGAAATATAAGAACAGCATCGTGGGCACATAATGAACGTTGATGGTAGTGGAAAAATCCAGGAATTGTGATTTATTTGGAGATGGTAGGGAACCCCGGGTTTATCAAAGGTGGCTAAAAAAATCAAACATTTCATGAGATCATATCAGCTCTTGTTTTACATTGCTCAGGTGAGACTTATCAGAAACAAGCTATGGTTTGTTTTATCTCTGATATAGAAGCGCAGACGAAATTATTTCTCATACAATGAGGCTGCACAGAGTGGTCGAGAAGTTGGCTTACCCCCCCTTTATTTCGCGAAGGTTTGTGTTAGTCTGTTGGTAACCTAGGTAACCGTGCAGTGGGAGTAATAACCGGTACCGCACAACTGAAGAGTTGCGAGCAACTGTGGAAGATGTCTTCACGCATCACCGCCAACCATCTGCCAGAAGTCAGTTGTGCTATCGAACCTGACACCATTAGGTAAGTGTCCATATGAAGCATGCAATCATAGTGTCAAAAATATTCGACAAGGTGGGCGGGGAGGTACGCCCACTCTCTGGCTACTCTGTGGTACAAATTTATAATGTAACGTTGTACGGGTGATAAATGGGTAAACTGAATGCATAATAAGATCAAGAAAAGTTATACTTGGCAAATTTAATTCACTGTTACGTGATTATGATTTTGGAAGCCACTTCAACGAACGGGTCAGAATTTTTTTGCTCTAATGTGGAGGATAGTATAAACCAATCGGTGAAGAGGATTAATATATTGGCAAACATAGTGAAAGAGATGTTTTTTCCAATGTTACCAACCTGATAGAATTTCAGGAGGCGTGTAGTAAACGTTATTTATGAATGTTAAGAAGTCTAATGTTTTCCTTGCATCATGATTCTTATGGCCAGTTTGTCCAAGTAATGTTTAATTTTGCTTAACGAATGTTAAATTAACAGTCTGTTTATTTTTAACGCTTTGTTAATGTATTTTCCATTTGTTCAACATAATTTTGTTTAAGATAACCAACACTTAACTATAACGTCTGTTAGCACTATTTTAACTACTCAACAGCAGTTGGTAATGATTCTACACATGTAAGACAATTCTTGATTGGTTAAAATTAATTTTTTAATTCTATATTATAGAGTGAGTCATGAAACTGCATAAAATGACAACCTGTTATAGTAGGCCACGCTCCATAAACAAACAGTTGACAAATGAAAGTTGTAGGTGACGTGCTGAATAATAATTACAAAGTAAGGTTATATTTCCTCATTGCTACTATGGATACGAAATATGAAATAAATAAAATAACACTGATGTATTTAAACAGTCCAAAGTATTTTTTAAATGTTATATTACCAGTCATGTGCTAAACATTCCCTACAGAAAGACACACAATATTAATTTCGCAACTTCTGTTCGAACAGCTGTGGAGACATCGGCCATAATTAACTAACTGTTAAACGAGTTAACTGCCCGAAATCCTATATTCAAAATTAACAAACTGTTAACAATCTGTTAAACCAAACTGGTGTTGAAAACATACAATTTTATTAATTAACAAACTATTTAGAGTTTAACAGTCGTTAAATTTTCTAACAATGCTTGGAAAACCGGCCATTAGGCTGTTACAATGTGATGTTTTAGTTTTATTTTCTACTTAGTGCAATTTAATTTCATACATCTTCAGCTTTGAAGCTTTAATGTGTGGAACAAGTCAAAAGTTACATTTTTTTTTTTTGTCGAGATGAGGTGAAGCCGATCTGTTCTTTGACGACACCCTATAAAAATGTCACTTGAACATGTCCTGGAAATAGTGCACAGAATCGGATCTTTAAGATTTTAAAATAATGTTCAATCGTCTTGTATCAGGCTGTAGGCTATACAGGGTGGAAATGAAATAGCCTTACAGATTTCCAGAGCGAATAGCTCATGTTTTATGTAACAAAAAACTATAATATCATATTGGTGGAAAGTTGGTAGTTTAAAAAAATGTTTTCTTTTTTTCAAATGTTTAACAATCTCTTATTCGGTAACTATTGCGAATAGGATCGTGATTTCTGTCCATATCGATAGGAAATCTAATAACGAATAATTTATCCCTCTGGCGTATTTCAATAGCGTGGACGGTTTTCGTGTAAATTTAATTTTAAAAACCTCTAATTTCAAGCCACTGCACGATGCGAGCGAGTGGCAACGTCTTGGCAGAGAGCAGCTCGTCTACCGAAACACACCGAGTTCGTTGACCTCTTATATCTGTATCATGAGTAGAATGTGTTAGCGGCGATGTTGCCGGACTGCTGAAACTTGAAACTTAATTTTTTAATTAATCTTGCATTTAATCACAAAACGTAATACAGGTTTTCTATTCATTCACGTGTACCTTATCGTCTCTTTCAATCTGCAAGGTTATTTCACTACCACTGTGTGTGTATATGTACAGGGTGGAAGTGAAATAGCCCATGAGCTTTGCAGAGCGAATTGTTCATATTGAGTAACATATAACAAAAAGGTCTAATACCATATCGGTGGGAAGTTTATAGTTTTCGAGATAAAAATGTTTTTTTTTTTATAAAACTTTTAAAGTCGTCGTTATGGATACTATGCATAGGATCTTAATTTCTCTCAATACCAATAGAAAATGTAATAAAGAATATTTTTCTTCCTTGTCATATGTCGATAGAATGGACGGTTTTCGTGTAAAATAAATAAAAAGTATTGCAAACTTGTTGTCTAAAAGTAGACGTGGCAACTCTGATCAGATGTTCTCGCTCCATATGAGTTGGTAGTCAAGATCGTCTTGTTCCAGAGCCGTTCTACGCTTGGTTTCCGGCAGGATATTAAATATAGTAAATAGTAAATTCAGTGATTTGGAAACTGTTAGTTGAAAATAGCAAACATACGTGTCAAAATATTGTAAATAGTAAAGTCACTGTTTGTGAAAGTGCTAGTTAAAATAGTATAAATAGTAAAGTTAGTGTTCATGGAAGTGCTAGTTCAAATTACTACGTTTTCATGGAGTATTCGGATCGGTTTGAATAGTTTCCGTATTGAATACGATGCTAACGAATATGGAAGCTGAAGTTTCGAACGTAGTTATGTTGTTATCGACATGTTAGCACGTTTGTCACTGTGTAGGCCTTAGCTATAAACATTAATGAGTTTTCTTAATAAGACACATGAAAACTTAATATTCTAGCTATTAAAGAAGAGTGGTAATAATGGCTTTCAGGAATATATAAAATATTACCTGGCTAACGAGAAAGACAAGCTTCGGCACGAATTGGAGTCACGTGATCATCATGGTCTAGTCATGGCCATCTTGACAATCGCCTAATATAAATACATGTTCAAAGTTATAAAAAACAAAGGAATTGCTACATTAAACTCATGTTAAACGTGCATTTATATATAAACTTGTTCAATGTTGGTCATGTTTTGTTCTCTTCATCAGCCGATGAATTTATTATCATAGCCTTTTTATTGTGAATTTTATTTAATTTTCGTATTTCTTTTCTTTTTTATTATTATTTTATTACATTCCATTTTGTTATATTCTTCCTTACGTTTTCCATATTAACTGTTTGTACTGAGTTGCTTTCACTATATTTCAATGTATTTTAATTTTTTTCTATTATGGTATTATTTTCATGTTGTTTAGTGTCGACTTTATTATGCTATATGTTTTTTGTAATATGTTAGTATTCTGTTCTTTAACTTTTTGTTAAAATATTTTAACTGCTTGTATACTTTGTGACCTGGTAGAGTGTAAGAGAAGGCCCTATGGCCTTAACTCTGCCAGTATAAATAAAGAATTATTATTATTATTATTATTATTATTATTATTATTATTATTACTAAGAATGTGACGTCTCGTTAGCCACGAAAATATTGTATTGCAACATGCCTTTTGAACACGCGTAATTGGGCTCGCTGTTCGTATGTTCATAAAACAGCCGACATAACAAACAAATAACGATTGATCACGCGCATAGCGTATTGAGATCGTTTTGAATACGATACGCGTGTTCATGCAAATCTCAATACGATCCAATCGATCCAATCCCACTTTTTATGTGTATTGACCGGATCGTTTTGAATCCCCGTCTTCATGGAATTTTCAATACGATAATCAAAGCTGTCTGCCAGCTGATCCTGACACGGGCAGCGTGTTTCCAACATTTCGCGAACGGCGTCGACAACGACTGACGAAATTGTTGACAGGAAGAGGAGATTAAATTTGGTCGAGAAAAACCCGGGCCAAAGCATCGCTTGATTTTGCAATACGTAGCCTTTTGTTTATATCTCACGTCGGATGAGTTGAATGCCTCCGTGCGGAATCTTGGGCATTGCGATGTTGCCAGCGTGCTCAAACTTTCCATGCAATTATTTAATCAGCCATACACTTAATCTCAAAACGTATAATAGATTGTTTGTTTTCATGTAATCTATCCCTCCTTTCAATGCGGAGGGTCATAATTATCGCTTTATATATAATACAAGAGGGTGGATGGGCAGTATCTAGCGAAATTTATAAACTTGTACCTGCAATTTGGGAAAAGGAAATTGTACCAGAACAATGGAAGGAGTCCATAATCGTACCTATTTTTAAGAAGGGGGACAAGACTAACTGTAGTAACTTACTTACTTACTTACAAATGGCTTTTAAGGAACCCGAAGGTTCATTGCCGCCCTCACATAAGCCCGCCATCGGTCCCTATCCTGTGCAAGATTAATCCAGTCTCTATCATCATATCCCACCTCCCTCAAATCCATTTTAATATTATCCTCCCATCCACGTCTCGGCCTCCCTGAAGGTCTTTTTCCCTCCGGTGTCCCAACTAACACTCTATATGCATTTCTGGATTCGCCCATACGTGCTACATGCCCTGCCCATCTCAAACGTCTGGATTTAATGTTCCTAATTATGTCAGGTGAAGAATACAATGCGTGCAGTTCTGCGTTGTGCAACTTTCTCCATTCTCCTGTAACTTCATCCCGCTTAGCCCCAAATATTTTCCTAAGCACCTTATTCTCAAACACCCTTAACCTATGCTCCTCTCTCAGAGTGAGAGTAACTGTAGTAACTTTCGAGGAATATCACTTTTGTTGAAGTCGTACAAAATTTTGTCGAATATCCTTTTGAGAAGATTAACTCCATATGTAGATGAAATTATTGGGGATCATCAGTGTGGTTTTAGGCGTAATAGATCGACTATTGATCAAAATTTTTTGTATTTGACAGATATTGGAGAAAAAATGGGAGTATAAGGGTACAGTACATCAGTTATTCATAGATTTCAAAAAGGCGTATGACTCGGTTAAGAGAGAAGTTTTATATAATATTCTTATTGAATTTGGTATTCCCAAGAAACTAGTTCGATTAATTAAAATGGTCTTAGTGAAACTTACAGCAGAGTCCGTATAGGCCAGTTTCTATCTGATGCTTTTCCAATTCACTGCGGGCTAAACCAGGGAGATGCACTATCACCTTTACTTTTTAACTTCGCTCTAGAATATGCCATTAGGAAAGTTCAGGATAACAGGCAGGTGGAATTGAACGGTTTACATCAGCTTCTTGTCTATGCGGATGACGTGAATATGTTAGGAGAAAATACACAAACGATTAGGGAAAACACGGAAATTTTACTTGAAGCAAGTAGAGCGATCGGTTTGGAAGTAAATCCCGAAAAGACAAAGTATATGATTATGTCTCGTGACCAGAATATTGTACGAAATGGAAATATAAAAATTGGAGATTTATCCTTCGAAGAGGTGGAAAAATTCAAATATCTTGGAGCAACAGTAACAAATATAAATGACACTCGGGAGGAAATTAAACGCAGAATAAATATGGGAAATGCGTGTTATTATTCGGTTGAGAAGCTCTTATCATCCAGTCTGCTGTCCAAAAATCTGAAAGTTAGAATTTATAAAACAGTTATATTACCGGTTGTTCTGTATGATTGTGAAACTTGGACTCTCACTCTGAGAGAGGAACAGAGATTAAGGGTGTTTGAGAATAAGGTTCTTACGAAAATATTTGGGGCTAAGAGGGATGAAGTTACAGGAGAATGGAGAAAGTTACACAACGCAGAGCTGCACGCATTGTATTCTTCACCTGACATAATAAGGAACATAAAATCCAGACGTTTGAGATGGTCAGGACATGTAGCACGTATGGGCGAATCCAGAAATGCATATAGAGTGTTAGTTGGGAGGCCAGAGGGAAAAAGACCTTTGGGGAGGCCGAGACGTAGATGGGAAGATAATATTAAAATTGATTTGAGGGAAGTAGGATATCATGGTAGAGACTGGATTAATCTTGCTCAGGATAGGGACCGATGGCGGGCTTATGTGAGGGCGGCAATGAACCTACGGGTTCCTTAAAAGCCAGTAAGTAAGTGTATATATATATATATATATATATATATATCATCCTTGCATGTATTGCGCCTAGTGGCCCGTTACGGTCTCTTGCCAACGCTTGAACGGTCTGCCCAAGGATCTCTTGCCCACAGGATGGTAATTTAAAATTTGGCGTGGAATTCTAGAACGGGGCATTCTGATGACATGTGATCTCCAGTTTTGTCTGTATTTCTGTAGGTATTCCGTAATCGGTTCAATCTCCAGTTCTTTCATAATGTCAAAATTTCTAATGTGATCCGTTTTCGTGTATCCCGCTGTTCGACGCATAAATCTCATTTCTGCCGCCGTTAATCTTTGTGAATCAATATTACGAATCGTCCAAGCTTCACTACCAAAACAGAGTATAGGTCTGGCCAATGTTTTATAAATTCTGGTGCGCGTCTGTTTTTGTACTGAGGTTGGTTTGAATATCTGATTAATTATCCCCATTGCTGTGTTGAATTTAATAATTTTCTCATTCAAATCTTTTTCTTCTTCATATGAAAGTTGGTAACCGAGTTAACTAAAATTTTTGACTAGTTCGATGATCTTATTATTGATGCATATTTTGCTACGGACTGGTTCCTTTCCAAAAAAAGCCATCACTTCAGATTTGTTAGTTGAAATTTCCATGTTGAAACTTTCTGCCATTTGATTAAAGTTGTAAACCAAACGTTGTAAATTATCTTCTGAAGTTGCCATAAACACAATATCATCAGCAAATAATAAGGTATCTATTTGGGACAAACGACTTATCGGTATACTTCCATGTGGTTTCAATCTCCATTCCTTAATAATGTGATTCATTTATACTATAAGTAAGTATATAGTTAAAAATAGGATGGCTCTGAAAAAATTACGTTTCAAGGATTTTATTAGATATTCATGAATATGTTCTATTAGATAATATAGCAGTAATAATAATAATAATAATAATAATAATAATAATAATAATAATAGTAATAATAATAATACATACAATTTGTAATACCGATAATATAAATTGTAAACAATTTTAAGAATGATCCCCCTTCGACAAAAATTCTGTGTAGCTCACTCAAGATCACTGACGTGCACGTTAAATCGAGGAAAGTATCACTCCATTCAGACTCAGAATCGTACTGGAAAGGTAGAAGACAAGTTGAGATTGCTAAGTTCACTGAACAATGTACTGCAACTAATGCTAGCACCGCTAGTATTACCAGTTCTACTGCTACTATAGAGGATTCCACGTTAAGAAAGAAGCCTTGGTTTTATGGGCCTTGCCTAGTACATTGTACAAGCTATGTGGTAGGTAGGCGTTTCTATGGCAACTGAACATTTGATGGAACAGCTCCATATGCTCAATGCTTTTTTCTTAACGTGAAATCCTCTGTACCACTACTACTGTTATTATTGCCCCTTACTACCACTACCACTTAGATTTCTACAAATAAATTACAGATTTCGATATGCGGTTCATAAATCGTGCGCTGTGAAGAGAATAGTTTGCGTTAAAATTGAGGTAGAAAATTCATCATTCGATATATTTTAAAAAATAAGGCTTCCTTTGTTGCCTCGTGGGATTCAGAGTAGCTACAGGAACATCATTTTATTTTTACTTCAATTTTTATTGCACCTGAGTTTTGAATGTACTTCACTCCCACCCCCTCTATTAGTAAATTTCCAATCGTCCTCTACACAGAACCAAAGCCGCGTATGCAGTGAAAGTCGCCTTACGGTCATAGTAAATAGTACTGAGTTAGTGAGTATAGTGTGTTCCAGAAATATGTTCGCGTTTTCCAGTGACGAAAGAACTTTCAATATTGAATCATACTTTTGCGCAGATACTGTCGTCCGTTTGCCTACGTCGCATCCCGGTTTCCTCCACCTGCTTCTGCCCGCCCCTCTGTAAAGGCTAGTGGCTGGGCTGTCTTAGCTCTTTTCTGAGAACATTAATTTCTGTTAGGAATTGGACGTTTACGTAATATTACACAACTGTTTAAAATAACTTAAATGAAAGGGCCTCGTTAAGTAATTAACTGTCACGTGATTTCCCTTTCTACGATCCTGCGACAAAACCACTTGAACGGACAGTAGATAGCATGTCTGAGTAATTTTATCTTTTCGGATCGGGCAGAAGTGAAGATTGAATTTACAGTACGTAAGGTACTCTTTTATATTTATCCTTCGAAGAGGTGGAAAAATTCAAATATCTTGGAGCAACAGTAACAAATCTAAATTACATTCGGGAGGAAATTAAACGCAGAATAAATATGGGAAATGCCTGTTATTATTCGGTTAAGAAGCTTTTGTCATCTAGTCTTCTGTCAAAAAGTCTGAAAATGAGAATTTATAAAACAGTTATATTACCGGTTGTTCTGTATGGTTGTGAAACTTGGACTCTCACTTTGAGAGAGGAACAGAGATTAAGGGTGTTTGAGAATAAGGTTCTTAGGAAAATATTTGGGGCTAAGAGGGATGAAGTTACAGGAGAATGGAGAAAGTTACACAACACAGAACTGCACGCATTGTATACTTCACCTGACATAATTAGGAACATAAAATCCAGACGTTTGAGATGGGCAGGACATGTAGCACGTATGGGCGAATCCAGAAATGCATATAGAGTGTTAGTTGGGATGCCGGAGGGAAAAAGACCTTTGGGGAGGCCGAGACGTAGACGGGAAGATAATATTAAAATGGATTTGAGGGAGGTAGGATATGATGGTAGAGACTGGATTAATCTTGCTCAGGATAGGTACCGATGGCGGGCTTATGTGAGGGCGGCAATGAACCTACGGGTTCCTTAAAAGTCAGTAAGTAAGTAAGTAAGTAAGTAAGTAAGTAAGTAAGGTACTCTTTTATAGAGTCGGTACAGAATTATTTCAACATGAGTTACTAGTACGAAGAACGAAACTGGTAATTGGGATTAGGTACAATAGTCTATAGTGCGATAATATGCACATTAGAACTGAAGCCTCTATCGAAATAAACGGCCACCATTTTCAAAAATGTGTTTAAATATCCATATTATGATTATTTTTCAATTTAACTTCATTCTCTATATTGTACGCTAATGTGCTGTAGACAGTATAATATACACTGCATAATGAATACGTCCGCATGGACAGCTCAGTTCGTGAGTAAAAGCACTCATTGTTAATAATGTACTGTATTTTGATTAAAGAAAAACATAATGAAAATTATCAAACTCAAAATCGCGATATTTCTAGTTTACGTAAATGGATGAACTACTTTTCTTCCTTCCTATACCTAGTAAAGTGATTTGTTTGTATTTTACGTCAGTATCATCGACCTCCAGCCATGGAAGGGTGTAGCAAACGGTGCTTGTGGTTCTCAAAGGTATAGCCAGGTTAATATTAGAAATGTTAGTAAAAATAAAATGATGTCCCTGTACATGATGTGCCATACTGACCTCTTGACGCCGTCGAAGTCGCTGCCAATGCCAACGTGGTCCACGCCCGCCACTGCTCGAATGTGATTGACGTGTCCTGCAACAAAGCTTGCTTTAGTTGTGGTCCGATCTCATTTCAAATACATGTTTATCTTGATTTTTACAATTTTGTTCTGTAGGGCGGAAGATATTAATTCGAAGCTTCGTCTTATAATTCACTTGCGTGGTTTTTGACAACTCAGACACTCATTCTTACCCATCGGAGGCCTCCAAGATCGTCATTGTGAAATTTAAGGGGAGAGGATGGTATTTTTTTGGCAAAAAATGAGTAAATTTTCAAATAACAAATTCTTTAAAATACTCTGTGATATGTGTGGAATGCATAGCATAACATTTTGTGGGTATTTGTGCCCTTATCGGATGTTGAGTCGCCATTTTTAAACTTTTCAATCACTCGCCCACTTTTATTGTTGTTTCCGGTAAATTAAATTTTCAAAAAAAAAATTTTTTTCTTTAAAATACCGGTACCCTTTGATATGTGTGGAATGCATTGCATAACATTTTGTGGGTATTTGTGCCCTTATCGCATGTTGAGACGTCATTTTTAATCATAGTAGTAATTTAGGCCCAAGAATATACAACAAATTTATATTTAAATATCCTAATCTTGTCAATTCTAATAGTTCTAGTATTAAATTAAAAAAGTTATGTATGGATTTTATAAAATTTGAAAAATTGTAAATTTAAATTTATATACTATAATTGCACAGTAGGCATAAGACAAATTGTATTGTATAATTATTAATTTCAATTCAGGAATCCGCCCCTGAGCACGAGTTCTACTCTTTCAGGGGCGAGCTAAATTTTTTCTATATATATATATATATATATATATATATATATATATATAAGGGTATAAAGGAATTTAAGAACGGATATCAGCCAAGGGTAAACGTGATCAAGGATGAGAATGGTGACTTGCTTGCAGACTCTCCATCAATCCTAAACAGATGGAAGAACTATTTTGCGCCACTACTAAATGTACATAGGCCAAATAGAAATGATCGGGACGAAATTGAAATACAAACTGCTGAGCCATTTATACCCGAATCCACGCTTTCAGAAGTCGAAATTGCGATAGAAAATCTGAAAAAGTACAAGTCTCCAGGTATCGATCAAATTCCAGCATAATTAATACAAGAGGGTGGGAGTGCATTATATAGCGAAATTTATAAACTTGTACTTGCTATTTGGGAAAAGGAAATTGTACCAGAACAATGGAAGGAGTCCATAATTGTACCTATTTTTAAAAAAGGGGACAAAACCAACTGTGGTAACTTTCGAGGAATATCACTTTTGTTGACGTCGTACAAAATTTTGTCCATTATTCTTTTGAGAAGATTAACTCCGTACATAGATGAAATTATTGGGGATCATCAGTGCGGTTTTCGGCGTAATAGATCGACTATTGATCAGATTTTTTGTATTCGACAGATAATGGAGAAAAAATGGGAGTATAAGGGTACAGTACATCAGTTATTCATAGATTTCAAAAAGGCTTATGACTCGGTTAAGAGGGAAGTATTATATGATATTCTTATTGAATTTGGTATTCCCAAGAAACTAGTTCGATTAATTAAAATGTGTCTCAGTGAAACATACAGCAGAGTCCGTGTAGGTCAGTTTCTATCTGATGCTTTTCCAATTCACTGCGGGCTAAAGCAGGGAGATGCACTATCACCTTTACTTTTTAACTTCGCTCTAGAATATGCCATTAGGAAAGTTCAGGATAACAGGCAGGGTTTGGAATTGAACGGGTTACATCAGCTTCTTGTCTATGCGGATGACGTGAATATGTTAGGAGAAAATACACAAACGATTAGGGAAAACACGGAAATTTTACTTGAAGCAAGTAGAGCGATCGGTTTGGAAGTAAATCCCGAAAAGACAAAGTATATGATTATGTCTCGTGACCAGAATATTGTACGAAATGGAAATATAAAAATTAGAGATTTATCCTTCGAAGAGGTGGAAAAATTCAAATATCTTGGAGCAACAGTAACAAATATAAATGAGACTCGGGAGGAAATTAAACGCAGAATAAATATGGGAAATGCCTGTTATTATTCGGTTGAGAAGCTCTTATCATCCAGTCTGCTGTCCAAAAATCTGAAAGTTAGAATTTATAAAACAGTTATATTACCGGTTGTTCTGTATGGTTGTGAAACTTGGACTCTCACTCTGAGAGAGGAACATAGGTTAAGGGTGTTTGAGAATGAGGTGCTAAGGAAAATATTTGGGGCTAAGCGGGATGAAGTTACAGGAGAATGGAGAAAGTTACACAACACAGAACTGCACGCATTGTATTGTTCACCTGACATAATTAGGAACATTAAATCCAGACGTTTGAGATGGGCAGGGCATGTAGCACGTATGGGCGAATCCAGAAATGCATATAGAGTGTTAGTTGGGAGACCGGAGGGAAAAAGACCTTTAGGGAGGCCGAGACGTAGATGGGAGGATAATATTAAAATGGATTTGAGGGAGGTGGGGGTATGATGATAGAGACTGGATTAATCTTGCACCGGATAGGGACCGCTGGCGGGCTTATGTGAGGGCGGCAATGAACCTTCGGGTTCCTTAAAAGCCATTTGTAAGTAAGTAAGTATATATATATATATATATATATATATATATATATATATATATATATAATATTTTATGTTACAATTATTAGCAAAATAATAAATGAATAAATAAATAAATAAATGGAAATTACTTTTAAAAGTAGTCACAACTCAAAATCTTCACTGGTGTGCTATTTACAGCGCATTAAACAAACCAGTGTTTTCCTTGGAGGTCAATAATCCACATGCAGAGTGATACATTTTGGCCTGTTAACGACGGATTTTCTTGTGAAATCTTCGAAATGATTTAAAATCTATTTACGTAATATTTGTATCGCTTAAGGTTTTTGAGTTATCGTGAGTTTAGAAATTTGATTGAAATATTTATATTAGATAATTGAGGAGCTTGGGCGTAAAACATGGTAACTGACATTTTGGTAAAAATTAAATATGTAGCGTATATTATTGAATCTCCAAAATTTACAAATAACCCTATTGCACGTCAGGGTTGTAGTTAGAGTTGCCAACTTTTTTTTTGAAGAAAATAGGGAAGATTAAGGAATCGACAAAATTTGACTCAGAAAATTGACAAACTATTCGGTTCAGTTACTAGAAAACAACTTTATTCTGCACTTCGACAGCTACGCTTAAAGTAACAGTACCTATCTTCAGGCAGATTTTTGTCTCCCGTAATAGTTGAAGTGGACTGCAGTTTGCAGCTCTGATTTGATCAGATGTGTCGTGCTCCTGTTTCGATCATCTGTCCAATTATTGTTCATGAGATGAAACATTCTCTTTGTATGCTTAGTATAAAACTTATAATATTAATATTGTTTGATTTTAAACGAGTAAGCACTAAAACCCATTTCTGGCAAGCATTACAGACTGCGTATTTCAATGCATCTCTTGAACAACAAAATTCATCCAATAAACCAGCCGTGGCGAAAATGTAATCGTGCGCCGAGCCACTTTGTAACCTGCAACGTGCATAGCACCTATGGAAGAAGGCGGACACCCGAAGGGGAAGTGAAGCAACTGTCTGTCTTATTAACGGATTTTCATTTTCCTTACGTCAAGCACTTAAATATAATTTTATACAGTACAAGGCTACAAACTAATGTTTAGTACGTGTAACGAAGAAAGAAATGAACAATAAAACTTAGGACACTTTATCACAACCTAAAACTGTCTTCAGAATGTCACTTACTGCCAGTCGTAGTTGATCACGAAGGTATTTGTCTGTCAGTCGTGATCTAAATTTGATTTTTACTATTTTCATTGTTGAAAATAATTTTTCACAAACGTAAGTTGTAGCGAACATGGCTTCAAAAGAGCAAGAGAAAGAACGAATCTTCGGATATTTATTTTTTGGCAAAGATTTGAAAAGTTCAACATCTGTCAAGTCCTTACATCTAGCTTTCATTTAACATCACATTGTAAATCTGTGAGTTTAAATTGAAGATCTAACTGCATTATTCTACAGCTGCTGAAAAAGGATCGACGTACAGAGATGATGATGATGATGATGATAACACTTAACCTTTTAATGTTTCATCAGTAACATGTAGTATAATGCCGTTTTATGTTATACAACCGTTTTCCTCGTAATACTTGTGAACAAATCATACGTTTAATATTCTCATATTGGCAGAAAAAAAAATGCATCCTCCCATCTTACTTGAAACTTTCGTTTTTGTAGAGGTTCATTGTTTCGAGAGAGACATTGCGACGATACGCCACTCGCAGGTCAGAGACAAATAAGCAAATGGAACGGAGTTTGACTCCAGTGAGTGAGAGAGTGGGGGTTGTAGGATGTAGGAAGCGCGTAGCTATCATTGCGAGACACTATGTGCTCGTGAGTCACATTTTCGCCACGGCTGGTATAAACAATCATCATTCACTGCAAAATCAAATGTTTAGAACAGGCCTGCAGAACTCGTAGTAGGGGAAATATGACGTCAGCCTCACTCCACTTCTATTGGGGACGATCTACTTCCGCGTAGAATTGTTTACATTCTCTGCCAGTGGCGGCATGTAATTTTCAAAAAGGATTGTAATAAATTCATTGTATTTATAATGCGTTATCTCGTTTCAAGGTTTACAATTATGCTAGATTTCCTGTCGGTAGTTTCTTTGAGATTTCTTTGCACCTAGCCTGTTTTAGATTTTCGAAAACTTTCCTCCTATCTTCACCTACGGAAACAAAAATTTGTAGCATTTAAGTAATGAACCTTGAAAACCACTATTAATTTCAATTCAAAATGAACACAACGAGTGACGTCCTTAATTTAACAGTATATAAATAAATAATCAATATACAGTTCGTAATAATGAAGTTACCCGAAAGTTTGTGCATTCCATAATTCTTAATATGGACTTTGTTGAAATGTGGTTTAATATTGAAATGACGAGTGGAAATAAATTGGATGGGACACAGTAAACAAGCAATTCTTTCGTCCTCAACAACAAAATAATCATATTCCCATTAGAAGTAGTGTTTCTTCACGGGTAAAAATTTGCCATGTTCCAGTTCTCTTCAAACTGCAGTACGCGTATTGTGTATTTATTTATAATTTATTTGGCTGGAGTGCGTTACAATGTTGAATGACAGCACTGACATCCGGTCATATAGCTATCACTCACTTATCAACGTACAATTTATTTATCGTCCTATTACTAGTAAAACCAGTTAAGACCAGTAATGCAAGTTTTGTAAAAACAGGAATTAAAACTTTATTAATGCACGAAAAATCATAATAAAGTGTTCAAATATAGTAATTGGTTTGTTGCCTGCAAGCAACATTTCGGACTTATTTCATTTTAGTAGAATACAGAGCACGGAAAGACAAGTCCGGGACTGTACTTAACTTATTTTACACAAAAAGTGGATTTAGTCGGCTTTACTAGTAGGCTAATAGGACGATATATACATAGGTAGACCTTCTTACATTATATGCATACATAAATTTTAAAATTTATTTTACATGTCTTTTAACTTATTTATTTCCCTCATTCATTTTTCTCTTACTTTCTAAAGGTATGTTATTAAGAATTTTATTATCTGTTCATTTGTAATTCTTCATAGCGTATTGTATACCGCCGCCGCGAGAATGAATGCTGATGCAGCCGAGAGAATGTCATGATTTTTACATTATACAAAAATGAGGGAGAAAAATGCTCCAAGAGAAGAAATATACGGGAGCCGAGAGTCTTAAAAATTAGGGGCAAATACGGGAGTCCCGGGAAATACGGTTAAAATGATAAATATAATATATAACAATTCAAATAATTTGTTTAGAATCTTTTGAAAATATGGAAAGTGAAACTGAGAAAAAATGTACAACGGCAAGGCTTAACAAATATTTGAGAAGAGGAGACAATAGTCTGTGTAATGTTACATCCATGTAAATGTGAAGTCAATTTATATCTTTCTCTCCGGAATGTAGCGCATAATATAGTATCTTGCATTCTGCGGCTAATACAGGAGTTAGTTGTCCAACATCTCGACAGATGGCAGAAGTATACAGATTTTACTGTTATTATTCGGTTGAGAAGCTCTTATCATCCAGTCTGCTGTCCAAAAATCTGAAAGTTAGAATTTATAAAACAGTTATATTACCGGTTCTTCTGTATGGTTGTGAAACTTGGACTCTCACTCTGAGAGAGGAACATAGGTTAAGGGTGTTTGAGAATAAGGTGCTTAGGAAAATATTTGGGACTAAGCGGGATGAAGTTACAGGAGAATGGAGAAAGTTACACAACACAGAACTGCACGCATTGTATTCTTCACCTGACATAATTAGGAACATTAAATCCAGACGTTTGAGATGGGCAGGGCATGTAGCACGTATGGGCGAATCCAGAAATGCATATAGAGTGTTAGTTGGGAGACCGGAAGGAAAAAGACCTTTAGGGAGGCCGAGACGTAGATGGGAGGATAATATTAAAATGGATTTGAGGGAGGTGGGGTATGATGATAGAGACTGGATTAATCTTGCACAGGATAGGGACCGCTGGCGGGCTTATGTGAGGGCGGCAATGAACCTTCGGGTTTGTTAAAAGCCATTTGTAAGTAAGTAAGTAAGTATTATTATTTTATGGAATGAAGGTGGCCTGTTTCATTGTCTTGTTTTGGCAGAAGAGCCATTCCACTTCTAAGATCAAGATTTGACATTGCTAACTCCGTTTTTTTTTTTTAAATATTTTCGGACATTTTTAACACTAAACTAAATTCGACCCTGTATATTTATATCTGTTCGCTATAAAAATTAATATTTTTGCAGGTATTAGATTACGAAACTTTCGAAAAATCGCGTGCACCACTTCCTTCGACCAAACTGTCTCCGGTTCATTCATATTATTTAGTCTTGGACTCAGAGGAAAAGTAAATTATATTCAGGCCGACGTATTGTTACTGGGATTTATATGCAATAGAAGAACAGAAAATTATGGTCTAGGGGTTTGTTCCGTAAGCGTGCGCACTTCCCAACTTCTTCAGTTATATTCACATTTCAGTACAAGTGATGAGATCGTTTGCACGGGTCTCGGCTATTTCAGTCCAAGATTCAAACTGTAAGAAACTGCAGAATATACACTTCAGTAATTTATTATTCTTCTTTTTCCTTGCATGCTCACATACTCTAATTAACAACTGTTGTTGTTCTGATTAGTTTGTTAGTTACAAAAGACTCTATTCGACTTTTCATTATTGAAATTTCCATATTAAGATGCTGCTAATTCTGAAGGAGTAATATTTATGTTTTGCATAACCTGTAATCAGCTCAAGGACTTATTCAGCACAGTTTCTGTACTGTAACACAAACTAGAGGTCTGTACTTGTTATATGAGTTGAGTTTAATTTAGGCTTTAATTTTCCTGTACTAATTAATGTGTGTAATAGTGTGCATTGTTGAAAGCAAGCACGTTTAGGTCGTACTCACTGCACTGTTTACTACGTCCGCAAGATCTAGCTCTCCCTATTCACGATTTGACTGGCCTCACAGAGCCACACATTCTCGGCCATACTTTGAGAATATCGCTGTGCACAGGCATGCGCAGTAGGCATCGGACAGGTTTCTGTCACGCGAGGTGCAGAATTCGCATCGGTGGTTATGAGAAGGAACTTGATGTGTAGAACGGTTGCTAAATACAGTATCATGATACTTACTGGCTTTTAAGGAACTCGGAGGTTCATTGCCGCCCTCACATAAGCCCGCCATCGGTCCCTATCCTGTGCAAGATTAATCCAGTCTCTATCATCATATCCCACCTCCCTCAAATCCATTTTAATATTATCTTCTCATCTACATCTCGGCCTCCCTAAAGGTCTTTTTCCCTCCGGCCTCCCAACTAACACTCTATATGTATTTCTGGATTCGCCCATACGTGCTACATGCCCTGTCCATCCCAAACGTCTGGATTTTATGTTCCTAATTATGTCAGGTGAAGAATACAATGCGTGCAGTTCTGTGTTGTGTAACTTTCTCCATTCTCCTGTAACTTCATCCCTCTTAACCTTAAATATTTACCTAAGAACCTTATTCTCTAACACCCTTAACCTATGTTCCTCTCTCAAAGTGAGAGTCCAAGTTTCACAATCATAAAGAACAACCGGTAATATAACTGTTTTATAAATTTTACTTTCAGATTTTTTGACAGCAGACTGGATGACAAAAGCTTCTCAACCGAATAATAACAGGCATTTCCCATATTTATTCTGTGTTTAATTTCTTCCCGAGTATCATTTATATTTGTCACTGTTGCTCCAAGATATTTGAATTTTTCCACGTCTTCAAAAGATAAATTTCCAATTTTTATATTTCCATTTCGTACAATATTCTCGTCACGAGACATAATCATATATTTAGTCTTTTCGGGATTTACTTCCAAACCTATCTCTTTACTTGCTTCCAGTAAAATTCCCGTGTTTTCCCTAATCGTTTGTGGATTTTCTCCTAACATATTCACGTCATCCGCATAGACAAGCAGCTGATGTAACCCGTTCAATTCCAAACCCTGCCTGTTATCCTGGACTTTCCTAATGGCATACTCTAGAGCGAAGTTAAAAAGTAAAGGTGATAGTGCATCTCCTTGCTTTAGCCCGCAGTGAATTGGAAACGCATCTGACAGAAACTGACCTATACGGACTCTGCTGTACATTTCACTGAGACACATTTTAATTAATGGAACTAGTTTCTTGGGAATACCAAATTCAATAAGAATATCATATAATACTTCTTCCTTAGCCGAGTCATACGCCTTTTTGAAATCTATGAATAACTGATGCACTGTACCCTTATACTTACTCCCATTTTTTGCATTATCTGTCGAATAGAAATGTACATGATACTCGTGGATTATATTAATTGTAACTCATAAAAATACTTACGGACGACATCCTCTATCGTCGCTTCCGTTGAATTGTCGCAATGGACAAATGTAGAGTAGAAATTCACCATCACGATGCCCCCGTTTGCAGGCTGTAACAAAAATAGGGTTTGCTTCCTCATGTGAAGGACAGACAATGTATTGTAATACTGTAAATTCTACTTGGATATTACATAATAATAATAATAATAATAATAATAATAATAATAATAATAATAATAATAATAATAATAATAATAATACCGGTTGTTCTTTATGGT